>NC_069005.1:32680077-32681281 GCF_001194135.2 Octopus bimaculoides
GTGTTGACTGTGGTAGTAGTGGTGGTAGTGGTGGTGGTGGTGAAGCTAGTGGTGGTGGTGGTGGTTGTGGTGACTCCCCACTCCTCTTCGAGGTTTTATAAAGCAAGCAGTGTGTGAGACGTTTGTTAGTTTAGATGCATATACATACATTTGTGCGTGAGTATATTCATCGATCCATTGACATGTATAATTAAATCCATTATTTATTTCTCTCTCTACGCACACTCACACACGCATATATGTATCGATATATATTTACACATACACACACACACACACACACACATACAATATATATATATACATAGATATATACATACATGCATACACATATCATACATATATATGCATATACATGTACATATGTATGCTAATATGTGTGTCGTATTCATGTGTGTGAGTGTGTGAGTATATGTTTATGTATGAAAGGTAATGAGAGAAAGCGGACAAACGAAAGAAAGAGAAAGTTACAGAGATGAAGCGAGTGAACGAGAGAGAGAAAGAGAGACAGAGAGAGAAAGAGAGACAGAGAGAGAAAGAGAGAGAAAGAGAGAAAGAGAGAGAGAAAGAGAGAAAGAGAGAGAGAGAGAGAGAGAGAGAGAGAAGGAACGCCCCCTTCTCCACATCAGCAATCAGTTGGCCTAACAATAACGTCTCCCACACAAAACCACAAGTGGCCAATGTAAATATCGAAGTCCATTGCCCATCTGATAGTTGCTCATACAAAACACTGAACACATCGTTTATTTAAACAAATTCTATAGGAATCTCGACAGGCAGCTGACAATGCACGCATCACTAAACTCCAGTATGGGCGTAAACCATAGAGAAAGAGTTTCTATGTGGCCACTCGACATGCTCAAAGTAGCACACACACAGACACACGTGCGTACCTGGACAATAATACACATGCAAAGATACAAGGATACACACATACATTAACGTGTGTATATGTGTGTGTGTGTGTATATGTGTGTGTGTGTGTGTGTGTGTGTGTGTGTGTATTCCCAAGAGCCTATACACATGAATCTTCAGACGCAAATTTGCGCACACACTTACACACGCATATACATATCTACATCCGCGCATCTCCGTTACGTTACGCTGCGTTACGGCACACAACCAACATCTCCTCGTGGGCCGTTCTACAGTTTATCAGTATTTTCAAAATGGCCGTCATTCTTCTTTCCGTTCCGAGATTATC
>NC_069005.1:32681466-32682475 GCF_001194135.2 Octopus bimaculoides
TCTAGGAAATCTGTTACAGTAAGGATAATGACGACGACGATGATGATGATGATGATGATGATGATGATGATGATGATGATGATGATGATGACGATGATGATGACGATGATGATGACGATGACGATAATGGTGACGACGACGACGATGACGACGGCGATGATGGTGATGGTGATGATGACGTTTGCTTTCAACAATAACAACAACAACACCACCACCAACAGCAATAATAATAATAATAATAATAATAATAATAATGACAACAATAATAATAAATAACAACAAAAATGATTATAATTATTATTATTATTATTATTATTATTATTATTATTATTATTATTGTTCTTCTTCTTCTTCTTCTTGTCGTTGCTGTTGTTATAATAGGAATGATGATAATCGTAACAACAATAACAACAAGAATATTATAATAAAAATAATAATAATAGAAGAAGTAGTAATAATAATAATAATAATAATAATAATAATAATAATAATAATAATAATAATAATGATAATAATAATAATAATAATAATAATAATAATAATAATAATAATAATGATAATAATAATAATAATAATAACGGAGATAGCACACGATAAACCTGATATGATTTTCCATTACAGAAATGACAATGGTGTACTAATTATAGATGTAGCAATACTAAGTGACTATAATGATGTATTGAAGAGAAGCGAGCAGAAAATGTATGGAATTACACCGACTTAGCCATTATTGTGGAATTAAAAACACTATGGCATCGTCCATCATTCCACTCTTCTGTAAATTGGTACAACATGAACGGCACACAACAGCTACTGCTAGAACGAGATTGATACAAGCTACGTGCATGTGTGTGTGTGCGTGTGTGTGTGTGTGTGTATATATAAATATACATATATATATGTATGTATATATGTGTATATACGTATGTATATATGTGTGTATATATATATATATATACATACATATATATATATATATATATATATATATATATATATATATATAGGT
>NC_069005.1:32682498-32684425 GCF_001194135.2 Octopus bimaculoides
ATATATATATATATATATATATATATATATATATATATATATAGGTTTGGAGGAGTCAGACGGTGTGTCCGAGACTGGCGTCCACTAACACATTATTCAAATGTAGGCAGAAATCTTTGCTAATGTACCGGCCGGGGACATCGTCCAGACTTTCATGTCTAAGCCTATCTCTCTTTCTCTTTCTCCCTCTCTCTCGCTCTCTTTCTTCATCTCTTTCTCTCTCTCTCTCTCTTTCCCCAGCTTGTCTGATCTTGGTTGCTAATATGCAGTAGCATCGTTCCTGATGATCCTGCTAGGAATTAGATCTCTCAACTGCTAGACTCTCTGTCATGCTTCTAGAGTGGCGGATGAACCTTGGGAGTATTCTTGCCGTGTTTACGGTTTCTTTTCCACTAAACTGTAGAAATGACGCTCCAAAAACTGTATACTGCCCGTTCAGACAATGTCGACAGACCAGCATAGGTGAGTTCTACATAGAAGGTAGAATACCTTCTATGTAGAACTCACCTATGCTGGTATGTCGACATAAGGTCAAAGCTCTTCTTGTCCCACACATACTCACACATAGAAATGTCTATACACGCTGGCATTTTGATTTAAGATTGCTTCAAGTCTGTATATTAATTTAATTTCTGTCTGGTTAATTTTCACACAAATCAATAAACGATTTGTTTACCAATTTCTGTATTGCAACAAACATATTTCCACTTAACAATAGTCCAAGATATTCGTCGCTGAGGGGACCTGACAAAATAAAAACATTGGCGTTTAGTGCGATCCCCGTTGTTTTAGGCAAAGCCTTGTGCTTCATAACATTCAAGACTCTTTGAGTTGTTTCTCTTAAACAGGATATTAAATATTACAGCTACGACTGCTTTACGTTTTTATATACAGTATGATTGTCTATAGATACTTATGTTGTAATCTAAGTATACTTTAATTTAATTCTAGCCTGACTAACTTTTCACACAAATCGGTAAATGTTTTGTTGACTGATTGGGACAAGCAGCTTTCAGCTTAGCTCAGGAAATCTAGGTTATTCGTCCCTGAGGAGACCAAACCAAATCGAAACAGTGCGTCTGGTGATCCATCCACTTCCGAGCGAAGCATGGTGTTGTCTTTTTACACACAAATCTCCGAGATATTTGCTCCGAGAGAAAATATTACAGTCGGTGCTGTTCCATATTTGTGCTTACATTTAAAGTGTTGCATTTCATATATTTCTTAAATCATGAATAATAATTTTAAAAAATAGTCATAATAATAATAATAATAATAATAATAATAATAATAATTACCTAGCTCAGATACCAGGAAACCCCAAAATGGCAGAAATTCGAAAGATTGTGCTCATGGGAACTGCCCATGTCCTATGTAAAATACTGTCTATGAAATTAATCGCAAATTTTAAAACAAACTCATAATTTTCTCATGTTTTCTTAAACATTCTCTCGAACAATATTTTGTGCAAAACCAAAAATATGACACCCTAGGCAGAAAAAACCAACATGGACTTCTAACTTGTTGTCTCTCGAGGTCTCTGGGCGAGACTTGGAGCCAACTTATACAATTACAAAGCAAACATGTAATAATGATAATAATAATAATAATAATAATAATAATAATAATAATAATAATAATAATAATAATAATAAACACTAGATAAAGCCAATGAAATAAGAGAACTAGACGAAAGCCAACCATATAAGTATTTAGGAGTCAATGAACTAGATAGGATACAACATACACAAATGAAAGAAAAAATAAAGAAAGAGTACTATAGACGAGTTAGATCAATACTAAAAACAGAGCTCAATGCTAAAAACAAGATAATGGGTATCAACACTTTAGCTGTCCCAGTTATAAGCTACAGCTACAACATCCTTAACTGGACACTAAACGAACTATGTAAAATAGACAGGAAAAC
>NC_069005.1:32685541-32687606 GCF_001194135.2 Octopus bimaculoides
GTGAAAGCACGTTATAAAAATAAAACTACTGAATAATAATAATAATAATAATAATAATAATAATAATAATAATAATAATAATAATAATAATAATAATAATAATAATAAGAAGAAGAAGAAGAAGAAGAAGAAGAAGAAGAAGAAGAAGAAGAACAACAACAACAACAACAACAACAACAACACTTCCTACTATAGGTTCAGGGCCGCAGATTTTACATCGATCCCATTTCTCGATTGGTAGTTATTTCATCGACCCTGAAAGGATGGAAGGCAAAGTCGACCTTGGCATAAATTGAACTTAGATCGTAACGACAGGCGAAATACCGCTCAGCATTTCCCTCCAGCGCGCTAACGATTCTGCCAGCTCGCCGCCTTAACGCCTTAATAATAATAATAATAATAATAATAATAATAATAATAATAATAATAATAATAATAATAATAATAATAATAATAATAATAATAATAATAACAGCAACAACAACGGGGTCAATGAAGAGCTATTGAATATTTCCAAGCAATCAGTTCAGACCTTAATTATAGGTCAATCAACTCTGTTACTCTCAGATAATTAAATTTAAAAAATTCGCTGAAAATTCGTTCCAATTAAAGCGGGAAAAAAAATAATGATAATAATAATAATAATAATAATAATAATAATAATAATAATAATAATAATAATAAAAAAACCATGAAATTTCGGATTTATTTTGTTTCTGATTTGAATTATTTTCTGATTCAGCAACAGACGTGAATGTGTACGTATGTGTGTGTATACCTATGAATGTATGACGGTGTGTGCAAATGAGAGTGTGTATGTGTATGACTGTGTGTGTGTGTGTGTGTGTAATATTTGTGTGCTTATGTGTTTGAGAATATGTGTATATTACTCTAAATGTGTATGTAGATGTGTGTAGATGTATGTATTTGTATGTATATGTATGGCTATGTACGCATCACTCTAAAATGTGTGTATGCGTGTGCATAACTATTAGTTTGACGTTCGCGGAAAAGTCTTTGACGTTTCGAACCTAGCAATCTTCGACGGAAAGGGTTGAAGAGGAAGAAAATGGAGAGAGGACGAAAAAAAAGGGAGAGAACAAATGTATAGAGACTGAAGGCTGAACATGATATTTTCATGTATATGTATTGCAAGGTCGTGAGTTCGATTCCCAGCGGTGTAAAGTGCACTCCAGCAAGACACTTTATTTCACATTGCTCCACTCAGCTGGCAAAAACGAGTTGTACCTGTACTCTAAAGGACCAGCATTGTCACATTCTGTGTCACGCTGAATTTCCCTCAGAACTACATTAACGGTGTTAAGGGTACGCGTGTCTGTGGAGTACTCAGCCTCTTGCCCGTTAATTCCACGAGCAGGCTGTTCCGTTGATCGGATCAACTGGAACACTCGTCGTTAAGACCGACCGAGTTCTAGTCATAGTCTTTGAAGAGTTTATCAATTTCATAATTGCGTTCTTCTGCCGTAGCTGCTGCTGTTATTGTTGTTGTTGTTGTTGATGATGATGATGATGATGATGGGGTTATTGTTGGAGACGTTGTTGTTGTCTTCGTTGTAGTTGTTGTTGTTGCTGTGTAAAACTCCAAATTCAAGCATGTTTTCTTTTTCTTTTTTTTTTGTCCAACCAAAGCCACTCGTGACATGGCTTGTCGTTATTCCGTTGATAATTGGCCGACAAGTTCAATAGCTCCATCAGGTGGTGCAACATCAAAGATCACCTATAAATAGTGACTATTGCTGATGTGTCTTTGTTGACAACAAAAATGTTTGTTTGTTTGTTTGTTTGTTTTGTGTTGGAGGAGTGGGTGGGTGTGGGACATGGAGCGGAGTGGGGTGGGTGTGTTGAATTCTTGACTTGAATTCTGACTTACAAAGAAGTACAAAAAAGTACAAAGTGAAGAAAATAATATTATTTTCTTCACTTTGTACTTTTTTGTACTTCTTTGTAAAAAAACATTTTCATTCTCCTTCTTCTTGATAATTTGCTTCATCGCAATGAAAACCGGTTAGAAAAAATCTTCATTAAATTATGCTCCCAGTTCAGC
>NC_069005.1:32688602-32690178 GCF_001194135.2 Octopus bimaculoides
CATACATTCGAGACGTGAACAAAACGCACACAGACACACACACACACACAAGATATAGATACGCGTGTATATATTGACATAGATTTATGCATAGAACGGCGCACAGTTAATTAATCGATAAGGAGGTGCGGCCCGGGGGCACGGGGGTGGGGTGGGAGGAGGGGGAGCACGAAATGAATAAAAAAAGAAATGTTATGAAGAATATGTAAATTCGTTGTGCATACATGGTTCTACATAGACATACGCATAATTGCAGACAAGCACATTGGTGTTTATATATATATATATGAATGCACACGCGTGTGTGTGTCTGCGTGTGTATGTCTGCGTGTGTGTGTGTGTGTGTATGTATGTTTGTGTGTGTTTATGTGTGCATATATATATGTATATATATATATATATATAGACAGTGCCCCAGCATGACCGCAGTGAAATGACTGAAAGAAGTAAAAGATAATATATATATATATATATATGTGTGTGTGTGTGTGTGTGTGTGTGTGTGTGTGTGTGCATGTATCAAGTATTATGTACGTGTATATATATATATATATATATATATATATACATACATACACATAAACATGTGCACACACAGGCATACACACACACGCACCCATAGATGCATACACACACACACGCACACATACACACAATGTGCTTATTTGTGTGTATGCATGTATAAGAAGAGGATACACATACATATTTACATATACATACACATGCATGTACACGCGCTTACTCCCACACGCATACAACGCCTATACACACACACGCGCATACACACGGGTATATACGCAAACATGTATGTATTTGTGTACTCACATATACACGCATTCACGTGTCTATACTAACACGTATGTATGCATAGGCACGTGTATACACAAACACATATATACATATGTATACATATATACAACGTACACACGTGAATACACGCATACACACGCATACACATATGTATATACACAGACATGTACACATGTATATGCGCACACGCACAGGCATACGCATGTACACACGCATACACACGTGCGTACACAAGCATAGACGCTTACACACGTGCGTATATACACACACGTAGACACACGCAAACACACGTGTATATACACACACATGCACGCGCACGCGCATGCGCATACACACCAGTGAGTGCTGCAAGTAAATGCTGATTCAGTCGCTTTCTGTTCAACCAGAGCTCAACTTCCGGTTCTGGACCTGCCAATTGTACAGAAATAGATTCGCAGTCGCTTTTATTCCTCCCACCCGCTCCCCCTCCAGCCTTCCCTCCACCCGCTCCCTTCCAAGAACCCCCTCCTCTCTGTTCACTACTCCCACTACCGAAAATACGTACACACATACACACACACACATATATATGGATACACATCTGTACATACATGCATGCGTATGTATGTATGTATATACATATATATATACATATATATACATACATACATATAGATATATATGTGTGTGTGTGTGTGTGTGTGTGTGTGTGTGTGTGTGCGTGCCTGAGTGCGTAAATATATATGTACATATGTGTATATGTATATATATATATATATATATATAT
>NC_069005.1:32690789-32691906 GCF_001194135.2 Octopus bimaculoides
CTCTCTCTCTCTCTCTCTCTCTCTCTCTCTCTCTCTCACTTTCTCTCTCTCCTTGTTTGTCTCTTTCTTTTATGTCTGTTTTATCTCTCTGCGTATATGTATGTCTCTCTTTCCCTCTTTCCCTCTTTCGCTCTCTCTCTCTCTCTCTCTTCCAATCAGCTTATACGTTTCCAATTTACAAGCATTTTTGGCCTGGGCCGAATCAGATCCGCCTACCTCTTTGTCTGCTTGTCTTATATCCTTGAGTTTAGATCCAGACTACAGAGTAACAGCGTTATAAAACGACAAAAACTGAATCAGTAACAAACACGAGACAAACTTGCATCTCTCCTCAAGGACTTCTACGACAGCCTTCACAAAAGTAGCTGCACACACCACACTGTACGTAGCCCTGTTAGTGCGCATGCGCCTCTATAAGGTTTGGGACAGTTCACTTGCCATCCCACGGAAGTGTCAGGATTTCACCACAGCAATTTGACATATTGTCTATCTGTTCTTCTATCTATCTATCTATCTATCTATCTATCTGTCTGTCTGTCTGCCTGTCTGTCTGTCTATCTTTAGGTACATAGAATGTGTATACATTTGTACGTAGGTACACGGATTAACCCATAGCACGCGTGTTTAAAAGGCTTAAGGAAAGCACTTTAAATACGTAGACTTCTTTGCCAAAAGGTTCATGTTTTTGCAAGATTCATTTATCAAGCTAATGATTTTTATTTTAAGACAATCTTTCCCCAAGTACACACACACACACACACACACACACACACATACACACACACACAGAAGCAGAGAGGTAGAGAGAGAAGGATGTTGGCACAGAGAGAGAGAGAGAGAGCCATTGATGTCTTTTTGCTTACAAAGGTTAAGAACTCTGCTGTACTAAAAGACCACAGGTGTCGCCAATGTCTGCGTGAACCGTCAGCTGTTACCTAATACATACATACTTGCATACACACACACACACACACACACACACACATACATATATACATACATGCATGCATACACACACACATACATACATACATGCATACATGCATATATAAGTGTATATGCATATATATATATATATATATATATATATATATATATATATATATATATATATATA
>NC_069005.1:32693033-32694029 GCF_001194135.2 Octopus bimaculoides
GATGATGATGATGATGATGATGATGATGATGATAAGCAAAAACAGGGCGACGATGACGACGATGTTGAAGTGGAAGAGGAAGACGACGATGTTGATGGTGATGACAGTGATGATGATGATGATGATGATGATGATGATGATGATGATGGTGATGACGTCGACGACGAAATCTACGTCGATGATAATGATTGATAATGACAGATAATGATTAATATTGATGATAATGATGATAATAATGATGATGGTGAGGATGATGATGATGATGATGATGATGACGATGTTGATAATGATGACGATGCAGTTTCTCTCTGTTGTTAAACGCCGATTGTTCTGCAGCTTCGCCTGTTGTTTCATTGAAAGCCGTGGCAAATGCACTTTCTGCAATCGAGCCAATTGCTGCATCTGAAGCTGTTGCTGCTTCTGCTGCTTCTGCTGCTACTGCAACTGCTACCACTGCTACCGCTGCTGCTGCTGCTGCTGCAGCTATTTTGTTGAGGTTCTTTGCAGTTGCTTATTACAGTCCAACTGACTTTTCTTCCAGCCGTCGTCGCCGTCGTCAGCGTCAGCGTCATCATCGTTGTGAAGATTCTTTCTAAGCCCCCACCTTTCAAACTTCATGATTACAGACGTTCCAGTCGTGACCATCCTCTAATATTTATCGTCCACAGCATTTCTGGGAATACGGTAGGCTGTGTCGAGGTAAGCATAAAATCCACCAGCACCACCGCCACCGCCGCCGCCACCGCCTTGTGCGTAGTGCTCACCGTGAAGGGCCGGAGAAAATTATCGCTGAGAAGCCGCACAGAAATTGTTTGAAATCGAATAGCTCTCGTTGGACCACCAAAGTCCGAATTGTGACTTTGTTGCCACGTCACATCTCTACCACGTCACATTTCTGCCACGTTACATCTCTGTCACGTCACATCTCTGCTGCGTCACATCTCTTCCACGTCACATCTCTGCCACGTCACATCTCTGTCACGTCACATCTCTGCT
>NC_069005.1:32694393-32695598 GCF_001194135.2 Octopus bimaculoides
TGCGTCACATCTCTTCCACGTCACATCTCTGCCACGTCACATCTCTGTCACGTCACATCTCTGCTGCGTCACATCTCTGTCACGTGGGTCACATCTAATGTGCTTCTTTCCATCGTTTCTTAGAGCACGTGCTTTTGCAGTGTTTGTGTTTCATATTGAAGAAATAGTTGAAGACCCTTCTCACGCTTTCACGTCGGTCGTGATACCTTTTCTTCTAATTTAATTCTTAACTCCCTCCCGAATTTCTTTTGTTTGTCTCTACTTATCAAATCATTGTCCCAGTATCATAGTCATGTCTAGTGCTACCACATCGGTAGCTTTAGGTTTGCTGCCAGCGCTGTATCCAGTGTCCTAAGAGTGTTGAATAAATGGCTTTACTTCCACGGCGAACTTGGCCCCACGTTCGTTTATACTCATTACTTCGAGTACGGCAACGCTGTTCAGAGAGGAACGTAAGAAGTAGAGACCATTTACCTTTGTCTGTTAAATGGAGAATGAATTGCGTTTTCTCGGGAGTTGGGAAACCTATGAGGAGTCATTTCCGGCACGCAAAACCTTTGATGACTAAGTCAGAAGGCGGTTAAAGCGGGGGTGATTGTCAACAAACAACAGTGACCAGCGATGTAAAAGTAATATCTGAAGTCTGATCAAAGAAAAAAAAAAGAAAAAAGAAAAAGAGAAAACGAAAAGATAAGGTACGACATTGACTTCACCTGTTTGGAGAATGTCGTCGGTTCCAACACTTTGATGCTTTAATTCCCTTCATATTCCACTTTTTGCATCAGGTATTTTGCTGTTGTATCTACTTTCAGGATCACAAAAGCATATTCTTCAAAGAAGAAACTAGAACATTAGTTGTTGGTCTAAAATTAGAAATGTCTGGTTAGGATTGTCTATTTCTTTTTTCTTTTTTTCTTTTTTTCGTTCTGTGTTCGAGTCACATTGAAGTTTTCTGACAAAATATCCATGCATGGCTTTCTGTTGAGAAACAGAAATTCTTTTATCTGATGTTCTGCAATTTACCTCACGTATGCAGACTTCATACATGGATGCATTTCGTTGCTACATGCATGCATGCATACATGCATACATACATACATACATACATACATACATACATATGTGTATACGTATTTATTATTCTTCAACCAGAATATTATTGACAGTGATTTCGAAGTTCCGGCCAGCTGATCCATCGCCGGGTT
>NC_069005.1:32696492-32698375 GCF_001194135.2 Octopus bimaculoides
GTGTATGTGTGTATATGTATGTATATGTATCTGTGTGTATATGTATATATATATATATATATATATATATATATATATATATAATTACACACGTACACAAACACACACAAGTACACACATATATTAACTCAAATCAAATAACAAAAGAAGCGGGTGGCGGCGGGAGGATATTGGAGTAGCCATTTCTATTAATATCATCCAATGAAAATCTAATAAATGTCATCGATTGGAGAAGTGTTCTGTAATCGATTACATAAATTCCAAAATCACATGGGAGGTTTCCGGAGACAAGCAAATCATAAACTTCCATTCATCCCTTGATTGCGCCATTATCTTTCCATTTGGGCCAGAATTCTTTGCCTATGTCACCTCCCGATTGTCTAGGAGACCTTTCTAGTGGTTTCTTCATATCCCTGGATACCCCTTGACAATTGCACAGGTCCACCTGTTGTCTGTGGCCCTTAAAATATGCCTAATGCAGCAAACCGTCTGCTTTCAGTATTCCTTGATCACATCGTTAATTCCACTTCCTTTCTCGAATTGCTTCATTTTCCATAAGTTTTCCTAGGGATTTTTCCTAGCAAGGATCTTTTTATGGCCGTCTATGTCGTAGCCAGTCGCTGTTTTTCCTTCCTCGTAGTAGCCCATGTCGCACTTGCAGAAAGAACACGGATAGAGCGTTGCTATTGAAGAGATAAGTACGCAAGTCCTTGTCCAACTTTGAGCATCTGCTTCATCGAAGCAAACACCTTCTGTTCTGCTCTAATTTAGCGCGAGATTTCAACCTTCATGTCTGTCTTTACTCAGCCACCAACATCCAAAACGTCCCGACTGTCGTAATTAACTGCCTGAAACTGTCAACATAATATGGTGACAGCAAGATATAGAGGCTACAACTCTCTACGCACGCAATAACTGGCAACAGAGATGGCCCTGACGGTGCGCAACTGCACGGAAGCACATACTTCCTATGGTCCGATGACGTCATTCATACCCCAATAGTATGTTTTTCACACATATTGTCAATGTGTGTGTACGAACATGTTAAATATGATTGTACACGCCTATATACGTTGTACTATATACACTACCCTGCTTTTGAGGTTTATTTACCAATATATGTATAATCATATATCTATATGTGCATACGTACGTGATGAGTGCGTGTGTATATCTATGTATATAAGTCAGATATCAACAAAGAAGGCAATGATCAGGTTTATGTGAAGAGTAATTACAAAAACAAAAAAAAACAAAAAAATAGAGAGAGAAGAGACAGAAAAGAGAAGGAGAATGAACCAAAGAATCAAAGATATTTAGGGGTGCCACAAGACAGAACAGATGAAATAAGAACACTATCAAAACGCAATTGAAATCTAGGCCCATTTAAAAGAAAGGAGATCAAAGAGAATGGCAATAAAAACGCTATCAACACTTCTATATCCTCTGATATCTTAAGTCTTTTCTGGCAGGAATAGCGTTGTCCAGTTTCAAAATGTCTACATTTTTAGGAGATCAGATTATCTTTCATTATATATTTTATAGTTGATTCTTTAGTCAAGTCAGCATCTCTCCAGACTCCAGACTGTGATGATAAAACACTTCCAGTGAACAACATAAACCTGTTACATCTCGAGGATTATTTGTTTTGTTTTTGTTTTTTGTTGCTTTATTTTTGCAGTCCATTTATTCGTAAGCCCTTATTTTTTGCCAACATCGATCAACCAACCATTAAAGCTCTTCTTGTCATGTGATCCTCATAGTTTATGATAGGTTCACAAGTACAAGTTTATCACAATATGTAAATATGTGAGCGTTTTTTTTTATTTATTTAATAGATGCGGACACATACACACATGCATATATATATATATATATATATA
>NC_069005.1:32698722-32701410 GCF_001194135.2 Octopus bimaculoides
CATCGTCGGACAGCGATGCATTAGAGTTAGTCTTGCCTTTTTACAGTCTTTGTTGAGTTAAAATCATCTTTGGGTGTGTGGGTTTCGATGGCGATGGTAATCAGATTTTTATAGCTGGTTGTTATGGAAAGGTGTTTTGGAAAAATATGAATTGATTAAATTTGGGATTATGTTATTGTTTAGAATTTAATCATCTATATAGAAGTTTGTGATGAAGATGTGTAGGTGTTTCTTTTCCGTTTGGTAGACGCAAGGTGTGAAAATATTTGTATATATATTGGAGCAATATACAATAAAACTACCTTGCAAGATAATTGGAAAGCCGAAAAATCAAATATATACGTGAATGTTTATGTATGTATGTATGTATATATGTTTGTGTATGTATGTTTGTGTATGTATGTACGTATAAGTGCGAGTATGTACGTTATACCTATGTATGTGTGTATGGATCTGTTTGTTGATGTATGTACTATGTTCGAGGGGGGTGCTGAAATGTTCCTGGCTTTCGGTAAAAGAAAATACAAGAGGAATCAATCAATTATGATTTTATTCAACATATTCTCTTCTCAGATATACATATTTTATGGATGTCGTGATATCCAACCGGTTTTCGCTATTTCAATTAGCTTTTTCAAGGGACATTGTGAAGTAATCAATTCTTGTGACAAAGGGGTCTTGCCATTTTGGATGGTTGAAAAGTAAGAATGAGTCTAGAGAGTAGACAAAGGGAGGCAACAGGTGGCAGTGGGGTGGGGGGACACCTAACTCCTCAGTATAGTTGTTGAAATAGGAATGTGTAAAGATCAGGTAGTCAAGTTTGTATATTAAGGTGTGGTCTGTACTTTTGTATGAACAGGCTTTCCTTGTTTAGGCGTTTTTGTAAGGAGATTGAATCTTTGCATTGGTATAATGTAAAGATATGGAAATTTCTTTTATTTCTTGCGCATCTGTTCGCTCAGGGCTATCTGATTGTATTGAGGAAAACGAATCTCATTCTTACTTTTCAAACATCCAAAAGCATCCATGAGTTATCAGAGGATGTGCAGGTTAGTTAGGATTCAGTTCAGTCTATTATCATTGAAGACTTGGGTATGAGATGCGTGTCTGCCAAGTTTGTGCCAAAACTGCTTTCATCTGACCAAAAAGACACTCGGGTTTCAGTTGCACAAGATCTCCTTGATTGTGTCAAGTGCAATGAAAACTTTTTGAAAACTTTGCGTAGGCCTCCGAGCTGGTTTCGCCAAGCTTTTGACAAAATTTGATTCGGATTCTCTACTTAACTTCCACTGTCATGGTGAATGCGACGATCACACGCTACACACCTTCCTTCCAAGCACTACTGTAAACAGCGGGAGTGAGCTAGAACGTTAAAACGTGATGCGCAGGCACGCGGAGTTCAAGCTTAATCTGTGCCAAGCGGCTTCATTCTGCGTGTTTTAACTTCATTACTATGGCAACAGTCCAGATACTTATTGATTAGACCACGTATGTATAAGTAAATCGATAGATAGATAATAGATAGATAATAGATAGATAGATAATAGATAGATAGATAGATAGATAGATAGATAGATAGATAGATAGATAGATGGACAGATATAAAGGGAAGGTTTCCTGTGGTTGACTTTTCATAAGCATAAGTAAAAGGGGGGTCAGATGCTAGTACATGTGTACTGTGGACTGATATTTTACACACACATACACACACACACACACACACACACACACACATACGCGCGCGCGCATGCACACACATGTACAGAACCCTACGCACACTCGCACAAGCACAAGGATATACATATAAAGACTGAGGCAGTCTTTCATATATATAAACACACAAACGCACAAATAGGAACCACACAAACAGCAACGCTAAACTCGCACATAACACAAACACAAACAGAAAATCGCGCAACAATAGTTAAAAAACAGAAAGCGTACACACGTGTGACTCGTGCATGCAGACACACACACACACACACACACACACACACACACACACACACACACACACATATATATATACAGATACATCCACACGCGTACACACACGTACACACGCGTACATACGCAGAAACCAAGCAGAACAGAAGAGAGAGAGAAAAACCATCAAACGTCAGCCATTTTCTAAAGAGTAAGTTGTGAGCATATGACCTGCATTTTGCAGTTTAGTACACGTGCACCACAGTCGTAAATGGCAACACTGTCTTCCTCTGCACCACTCCTCCCACCCATCGCTCTCCCACACCCCTTCCTCCCCCTCCCGACTTTCTCTCTCTCTGTTTCTATGACATGTTACTCATGCTTGCTATCTATACGATATGCGAGTCTCTTGCTTACTAATCATTGTTGGCGACATGATAACACCGTCGCTACTTTCCTTGGGATTTCAGGATTGTAAATGTATTTAATCGATCTATCAATAAATCAATCGATCGATCGATCAATCAATCAATCAAACAGTCAATCAAATAATTTATTTATCTATCTGTATAACTATTTATGTGTCTGTCCGTCTCTCTTTCAAGCCTATCTGCCTGTCTATGGCTGTTTGTCTACATAATGACTATCTATCTATCTATCTATCTATCTATCTAACATATATATATATATATATATACCTATCCACTCATGTATCTGTCTATCTATCTATCTATCTATCTATCTATCTATCTAACATATATA
>NC_069005.1:32701696-32702238 GCF_001194135.2 Octopus bimaculoides
CTATCTATCTATCTATCTATCTATCTATCTAACATATATATATATATATATATACCTATCCACTCATGTATCTATCTGTTATCTATCTATCTATCTATCTATCTATCTATCAACCTAACTGTCTATCTGCCTGCTTGCCTGTATATCTGTCTGTCTGTGTATATGTATCTATCCATCTGTCCATCTCTTTCTCTCTATCTATCTATCTATCTATCTTGCTATACACACACACACACACACACACACACACACATATGTACGTACATATATATGTATGTATGTATGTATGTATGTATGTATGTATGTATGCATGTATGTATGCATGCGTGCGTGTGTGTTTGTGAGTATGCGTGTGTGTGTGTGTATGTGTGTGTATAACCCTCAACAAGTACAACAATATCGGTTTCAACACAATTTCGAAATATGTATGCCTGTATTTATTCGCGTATGCATGCACGTTTGCACACACACACACACATACTCACACAGACATACTCACACACACACGTCTCTACACATATATATATATATATATATATATA
>NC_069005.1:32704769-32706151 GCF_001194135.2 Octopus bimaculoides
CGACTAGACCATCTCCCACAAATTTCAGGTCTTGTCCCTATATATATATATATGTATGTATGTATGTACACACAGACACACATATATGTAAACGCATAATATCACATATCTACGTAGAGGGCGGTGAGCTAGCAGAATCGTTAGAGCGCCGAGCGAAATGCTTAGCGGTATTTCGTCTGCCGCTACGTTCTGAGTTCAAATTCCGCCGAGGTCGATTTTACCTTTCAACATCGCTTGACAACCGATGTTTGCGTAATTACATCCCCGTAAATTAGCGGTTTGGCAAAAGAGAAAGATAGATTAAGTACTAGGCTTACGAAGAATAAGTCCCGGTGTCAATTGATTCGACTAAAGGTGGTGCTCCAGCATGGCCGCAGTCATATGACTGACTGAAAGAGGCAAAAGAATGAAAGTTTCCATCTACCAAATCCACTCAGCCCGAGGCTACAGTAGAAGACACTTGCCGAAGGTGCCACACAGTGGGACTGAACCCGGAACCGTGTGGCTGGGAAGCAGGCTTCTTACCACTCAGCCACTCCTGTGTTACATTGTCTCTGATGTATTATATCTACATGAAATCGCATCTCATATTACAGTCGTATCTATACGCATAACATTATATATGATATAAATGTATGCATGTGCATGACTTTATGACTGTAAACGTTCGCACACCTCTGTGTGTGTGTGTATGTGTGATTATCGTGCAGCCATTGTTGCTTGTGCATTTGGCCAAACGCTGCAGCAAGCACATTTTCGTTCTCTTTGGTTCCACAGTGTCAAATCAGCGATATTTCAAGGTGGCGCCACTGTTACTGCTCTACTCCTGCTTCTGTTGCCGCTGTTGCCGCCGCTGCTGCTGCAGTTCTGTTGTGTTCTGTTGTGTTGTGTTGCAACGGTGGACTGTGCTGCTGCTTCTGCTGCCGCTGCTGTTGTCGTCTGCTGTTGTTTTTATCGGCTGCGTTGGTGGCGCTGGTGTTTCGTTGTTTCGTTGTTTTGTGTTGTTGGTGCTACTATCGTTGTTGTTCTTCTTCTTCGTTGTTTTGCTGCTGCATCTGTTGGTGGTGGTGTTGGCGGTGGCGCTTGAGGTAGCGCCCTTAGTTATTTAGTTGTTGTTGTTGTTGTGTCGTCGTCGTTGTGGTTATTGTTGCTTTTACTGTCACTGCTGCTGTTCATAGTCTTGGTTTTGCTGCTGTTGTTGGTGTTGGCGTTTCTGTTGTTGTTGTTGTTGCTGTTGTTGTCGTCTGCGGTGGTGGCTGATAATTATGTAAATTTGTCTTGTTTCTATTGTTATTGCTCTTCCACTAGCTGCTGCTGCTGCTGCTGGTGCTATTGCTGCTGCTGCTGCTGATGATGATGATGATGCTACTGATGTCTCCCCC
>NC_069005.1:32707969-32709320 GCF_001194135.2 Octopus bimaculoides
TTTTAACAAGAAACTTCGGCCTCCAGCATGGCCGCAGTCCGCTGACTGAAACAATTAAATTTAAAAAGTAAATTCGCTTGCTGACCAAGGCCAATTCATTTTAGAAGGAATATCAACCTCTTTTTAAGGTTGCAGAAGAAGTTTTCCTTAAGGTCATTAAGAGTTACGTAGGGTGTGCGCATTGCGAGGTATTCCAGATGAAGAGTTCTTTCGGTTTGATGTGTTTATCGTGTTGCAGTTAGTGGAATTCGATGTTTTAACCATGCTTATACTCTGTCACCGCTGTACGTTTATGGTGCTGGAATTTTACTATTTTATATATCAGGTCGATAAGATCGAATCCCAACACCGTACTGTTAATGTATCTAAAGTTCACAAGATATTACTTTGCCGTACACATACTTGCAAATACACACACACATACACACGCAAACACACGCACGCACACTCACCCATTAATATCGCAGCATAAGCACACACCTACTCACATATGAGCATATATCTTGACACATGCATCTGCATACAAAACTACGCATACACATATGCATATATAGCTATATATACATATATGCGTGCAGGCCGACACCCATACATGCATGCACATAAATACAATTAGGTTTAACACACACACACACACACACACACACACACACACACACACACACACACACACACATACAAACACATACATACACTATTAGCTTACAGCTATTTCTGCAATAAAATGCAACGCACTCATAACTGTGTGCTTGAGTATCACCCTATAACATCATCGGAGCTCCAAACTGCACTTCATGTTGAAGCTCCGATGAAGTTCTAGGGTGATACTCAAGCATACAGTTCTGAGTGCATTGCACCTGGTAGCAGAAACAGCTGTAAGCTAATTTAGTTCATTACATAACTGTTTATTCACTTCTCATCCCAACTATACACACACACACACATATATATGTATATATACATACATATATTCCGAAAGATAAACATATATATATATGCATACATACATACGTGCATGCACAAGTATATACACATGTAGCCATACGGTTTATATTGGTGCATGTTTACACTTTAGCGAAACTACTTAGCTCAGCAAAAGAATTAAGTTTCTCCAATTACAATTAAATTATATTTAAAAGTAATTTCACATCATTACGTTTGTGGTTGCAGTTGTTGTTGCGGTCGTTGTGGTCGTCGTAGTTGTGACTGTAATAGTAATTTTTACGGTGTGGTGGTGGTGGTGGTTGAGGTGGTGGTGGTGGTGGTGGTGATAGCATTGCTGATTGCTGTTGTTATTGTTGTTGTTGTTGTGGTTGTGGTGGTGTTGGTGGTGGTGGTGGTGGTGGTGGTG
>NC_069005.1:32709660-32712139 GCF_001194135.2 Octopus bimaculoides
GGTGGTGGTGGTGGTGGTCGTGGTGGTGGTGGTGGTGTGTATGTACATGGCTGTATAACATCGATATTGTGAAGTGATTTAATCCCGGGTAAATATATGTTTCTATATCATACTCTCCTTCTCTTTCTCTCTCTTCTCTGGCACCCTCTCTCTCTTTCTTTCTCTCTCTCTCTCTCTCTCTCTCTCTCTCTATCTATCTATCTATTTATCTATCTATCTATCTATATCTCGTAGCAGTGTTGGGATTGCGATGCTCGTGGTCGTGGTCATAATGGTAATACTAATGGTGATAGTAGTGGTGGTATATAGGTATATATATATATATATATATATATATATATATATATATATATTGTCGTGAGTAAATATGTCGACCATTTACAGAGCATAAACAAATTTAAGACCAGCTGAAATATGCTAGTGATATTTGAACCTGGACAAGGATTTCAACTGCAGCTTGTGGTGGAGAAAAAATCTTCTCTCTTGAGACACCCAAGTCATCTCAGAGCGCCCCACCCATTGGACTGGTGGACATGTATTTCGAACTTTCAATTCTCATCACTAGCAGATACTAGAAGAAGAACGGTAACTCTGATGCGATCAAGAAGCGAAACTTGTCTTATGACTTGTCTTATGCGCCTGACAGCGAATATCTGCCGGAACAATGCTTCTTTAAAGCAAGGCGTATTCAAAACCCTTGTGTGTTCCTGTTTTAATTTTATTTTATTAAAGTTTGTTTCCGATTTTCCGTTGTCCTCTTTGACCTGTTTTGAGCTGTACAGTTCCATATCCATGCTCAAAGGCTCAAGACGTTCACTTTCTCATCTTCTACGTGGAGCAGTGAGTGTCGGCGTGTGTTGCTGCCACGATATAATAGACGTGGGTCAATGGAATTGATGTTGACTTTACCGCCAGACTTTGAATTTTTGACTGTTAGTGTTTAATGCCATCAGGCAACAAGTCATTTGCATTTTGTTTGAGACTAGTCTATGTTTGATTATTTTATTAATATGAAATGGGTTTTGTTCCTGTCACGAATCGTGTACTTTTGTGAGATATTTTATACAGGGTAGATGTATTAGTTAGGAAGGTTTATTATTATTTTTTTCTTTATCTCTGATGATGTGTGCTGTGAATACAGATAGATGTCAGTTTAATAGGTTCTTCTGCAGATTCCGAGAAAGAATGGAAAAAAGGAAAGGCAAAAAGAAGAAAAACGAAAAGATTTTTATAAAATGCGAGAAACATACAAAAAATATAACTAAACAAAACAAACACATATACATATGTAAGTATACATTTATATATACATGTGCATATTTAAACATACATTATATATTCACACACACACACTTGTGTCCTTGTGTCTATGTATAAATGTATATATATAAACGTGCGTATCTATATGCAGGTAAGCATATGTACATATAAATATATATAAACGCACACACACACACACACACATATGTGTGTATTTATGTGTATGTACAAATGTATGTATATATATGTGTATGCGTGTACGTTTGTGTGTGTGTGTATATGTATGCACGTATGTATGTAAACATATCTATGTATTAATACACACGCACACATATCTATGCACGCATGCGTACATGCATGTATGTCTATAGCTCTGTATATACTCGAAAGAATATAAAGAATGGATGAAAGAAAGAATGAAAAACTCACTGAAACATAAAAGGAAGTTGATGAAGAGAGAACGAGAAAAGAAATACAGAGAAAAAGTAAATGAATAAACGAAGAAAGCACAAAAGAAGGAAAGAACAAAAATAAGAAGAATAAAAGGAAAGAAAGTAGAAAGACACGAGAAAGAAAGAAAAAGAAAGAAAGAAAACAGGAAGAAAGAAAAAGAGAGAGAGGAAGGAACGAACGAACGAACGAACGAACGAACGAATGAACGAACGAACGAACGAACGAACGAACGAACGAACGAACGAACGAACGAACGAAAGAACGAACGAAAATGCAAGAAAGAAAAAAGAAAATTGCAACTTTGGAAAGTGAAGAAGAAAGACTGAAATAGAAAATAAGATGTCTGACCGAAAATTAAAACAACAAAAAGAATGAAAGAACTTAGTCAAATAAATGAACAAACGATAAAAATGAATAAATGAAAAATATAAGAAAGGTAGAAGAATAAAAGAAAGTAAGGAAGGAAGGAAAACAATAAAAGGAGACAAGAAATAGAAAGAAAAATTTGAAGAAAATTATTAGATATAGAAAGAATTAAAATGGCTGACATATATATATTTGTAAAAAAAATCATGGCTGGCATGTTAAATATAGAAAGTTAAAATATGAAGTAAAATGGCTACGTCTGAAATGGCTTTTACATGGAATAAAGTAATAAGTCTCTGTACATTGTATATGAGTAAGCTGGCTGTAAACATGTATGAGATTGGTTGGCTGGTTGGTTGGTTGGTTGGTTCGCCTATCTATCTATCTATCTATATATATA
>NC_069005.1:32713522-32714978 GCF_001194135.2 Octopus bimaculoides
ATATATATATATATATATATACGTACATATATACACATATATATGTACATTTATATATGTATATATTATATATACATATATCTATATACACATGTACACACACGTTCCTACACACACAGACACACACACATGTATCATATGTGTATGTGTGTATTTGTGTACACACACACACACACACACACACACAGATAGAGAGAAAGAGATAGCAAGTCGGAAGATGAATGAGACAAAACCCAACACACACGTGCATACACGTTCGAATGCACGTGCACACACACATACACGCCAATATATAAAAAAAAAACACAACAAAATTTATAATTAAAAATGAAATACTATTGTAATTAATTAAAAACACGTGTAATTAGTTTTATGCTTAATATAGTCACAGAACATGACAAAAAATATTCTTGACGAAGAAGAAGAAGAAGAAGAAGAAGAAGAAGAAGAAGAAGAAGAAGAAGAAGAAGAAGAAGAAGAAGAAGAAGAAGAAGAAGAAGAAGTGGAGGAGGATAAAAAATTAAAAATTTAATTAACTCATTTACTAATTAAAAGTTCGAGAGAAAATAAGATTCAATTCACTATAAATACCGCCGACCTTGCGTTTAGTATTGTTACTATTGGTACTACTACTACTACTACTACTACTACTACTACTACTGCTACTACAGCTACTAATCCTATTACTGTTACTGCTGCTAGTACTACTGTTGGTATTATTATTATTATTAATGTTATTGTTATTATTATTATTATTATTACTATTATTGTATTGTTATTGTTTTTGTTATTATCATTATTATTATTATTATTATTATTATTATTGTTATTGTTATTGTTATTCTTACTATTATTATTATTTGTTCGTCTAAAACCGTTCAAGGCGGTGCTCCAGTATGACCGTAGTCGAATGACTAAAACAAGTAAAAAGAAAAAAGAACCGTCCTCGTTTTTGTTACCATGGCGATAAACTGTGAATGTAACTCAACAACAGCCATGAATGATTTGACCTATTAGAAATAGCAGCCGCATCTCCCTCACATCATAATGTTATCTAAAACAATAGGAAGGACAGACACCCTAGATAGTGTGGCCGTGCATATATATCCTTTTCAACTCTAGGTACAAGGCCCGAAATTTTGGGGGTGGGAGCCAGTCGATTAGATCGACCCTTGTACGCAACTTGTACTTAATTTATCGACCCCGAAAGGATGAAAAGCAATGTCGACCTCGGCGGAATTTGAACTCGGAACGTAAAGACTGAAGAAATACTGCGAAGCAGTTCACCCGGCGTGCTAACCACTCTGCCAGCTCGCCGCCTTGTGGTCGTATATATATTAGGATTGAAACTAAGCCGGAATGGTTACAACTGGAACATTTTAAACCATTTTCTGATTTATTTGAGTTGACCTTAAGACTAAACAACCTCAACAACAGAGAAAATTTAATTTTACCT
>NC_069005.1:32717289-32718712 GCF_001194135.2 Octopus bimaculoides
AGAAAAAGAGAAAAAATCATTGTGTCGGAGTAAAATACTTCCAAGTGATTTTGGTCAGGGCACCCATACCCTTATATACCCATACATTTATATACCCATACCCTTATATACCCATACAGGCGGTGAGCTGGCAGAAGCGTTAGCACGCCGGGCGAAGTGCTTAGCGGTATTTCGTCTGTCTTTACGTTCTGAGTTCAAATTGGATCGATCATTGTACGATTTTGTAAATATATTTATTTACTCATAATTTGGAATCTATCATTATTGCAAGACCAGTAGTTTTCAAGATGAAGGGGATTAGTAGATGCTATTGACTACAAGACCAGACTACTACTACATCTTATCGTCCCGGGAAGAATGAAAGGGAATGTTAAACCACGTGGTATTTGACTTCAATATGTAAAGTGGCTGAACAAAACTCGGCAAGGCAGTTTTTCCGACGCTGCTGCGATTCTGCCACGTTTTTTGATAATATTTTAGGCACAAGGCCAGCAATTTACAGAGGAAGGAATTGGTGGATACCATCGTCCTCAGTACTAGACTGAGACTTTGATTTATCAACCCCAGAGAGATGAGAGGTAAAGTCGACATCGCTCGGGTTTGAACTCAGGTCGTAATGAGCCCAGAAGAAATAATGCTAAGCATTTCGTCCCATGTTCTAACGATCCTAACAGTTTGTCGTCTTAATGTAGTTATTAATAATAACTCGTAAAATTTCGGGGGAAAATCCCCTTACGTAGGACAAATCGAACCCTGCATCTGCCAAAGAACGGACGGCTGTGACACCACTGCACCAAAGGGACTTGCCGGTTTTCTGAAGACCGTCCGGACTGAGTGGATGAGAACGTGTTTCGTAGATGGGTGAATGTGTTTTCTTTGTACATTTCTATCTCTGCCTGCACGTCTGTTTGGCACACAACCACTCCTTTGCACCTCTGTCTATCTACCTATCTGTCTTTCTGTCTATCTATCCATCTCTCTATGTGCATGTGCGTGTGTTTGTGTGTATATAAACGTGTGTGTGTGTGTGTGTATACAGTATGAATATATATCGTCGGTAGAACATAAATCCGAAAAAGAAGCACAGCCTAAGTTATAGAGCAATACATGAGATCTGACTTTCATACATACACACACACACACACACACACACACACACACATACACACACACATATACATATATATATATGTACTTCTATGCACATACGCACACATATGTATATCACTCTCTATATATCTACCTTCCTTTTTCTCTTTATCTGTATATCTATCTATTTCCATATATGGGTATGTATGTGTGTGTATGTGTATATATATATACATACATACATATATATATATATACATATCTATACGTATATATACATATATATATATATATATACGTATATATATACGTATACATATATATATATATATAT
>NC_069005.1:32719348-32720756 GCF_001194135.2 Octopus bimaculoides
AACAACACCATCAATAACAATTATAACAATAGTTACCACCACCACCACCACCACCACTGCCATCACTATCACCACAACTACAACTACTACTGCTGCTGCCAATACTACCACCACTACCACCACCACCACCACCACCACTACTACTACCACTACCACCACCATCACTGCTACTACTACTACCACTACCACCACCACTGCTGCTACTACTTTTACCACCACTATCGCCGCCACCACCGCCACTACTACTACTACTACTACTACTACTACTACTACTACTACTACTACTACTACTACTACCACTACTACTACTACACTATCCTCTATAGTGATACGCACATACAGAAAGACCACAGGAAACGCCACATTCCATATCGAATTAATTTTTAATTAAATTCAATTAAATTCCTTCTTGCCTTACGACATCGAGTGTTGTTAGTAGCGCCCTCTTTAATATAGATTACGTCCTCATTACGAAAATCAAATCAACGTTGTCGAAACAACACGGTTGACACTTTGTGGTGACACCAACCTGCTGGAGATAACAACGAAATTTACCTCCAATCACGTCCTTACTTTCACAGAAAAAGATACATTAGAAAATAAGTCGTTGCATACGAGGGTCGCTTGAAAAGTTGATAGGCTGACCAAGATACTCACATGGAATGAAACCAAATGAGGTTTATTGGTCAACATAGTCTCTCTTGCGGTGCACACACTTCTGCTATTTGTGTTGTAATGTTTGGGTGCCGTTAATGGAGAAGCTTTCGTCTTGTTGCTCAAAAAACGTCATCGACAGCAAATATGGTGTCATCGTCATTGCTATACTGGTTGCTAGACACGTGGATTTTCGTGCTGGGGAACAGAAGGTAGTCAGATGGGGCCAAATCAAGAGAATAAAAGGGGTGAGCAACCAGATGTAAGCCACAGTCATGCACAGCAGCCATTGAGACCAAGGACTTGTCTGCTACAGTATTGCTTTGAAGAAAGAAACCCCCTTTCGTCAGTTTTCCTGGGCGTTTGGTCATGATAACTTTTCGTAACTGCTTCAGCAAGTTGACACTCTCCATTGATGGTGCGACCCCTTTGAAGATAGTCAATAAAAAACAATGATATAAAACAAAAACAGGGGTATACAACAGACGTAACGAACCATACTCATTTTGGTTAAACTGAAACAGGTTTCTAAAATTTTTAGAATCCCCATACATATATATATATATATATATATATATATGTATGTATGTATGTATGTATGTATGTATGTATAAATATACGACGGGCTTCTTTCAGTTTCCGTCTCTGATCTCCACTCACAAGGCTATATTAAAAGATACTTGTTCAAGGACTGAACCCAGAATCATGTGGTTGAGAAGCAATCTTCTTACCACACATATATACATATATACAC
>NC_069005.1:32721656-32722619 GCF_001194135.2 Octopus bimaculoides
TATATATATATATACGTATGTATATATATACATACATATGTATGTGCATATGAATTAGTTGTCAGGTGGTATAGATTCAGCAATAAGTACACGAGTACGAGATATATCTCTCTATTTGTCTGTATGGTTCCTGCCTGTCTTTCTGTCTGTCTGTCTGTCTATCTATCTAACTATCTATCTATCTATCTATCTATCTATCTAGCCATCTATCTATCTATCTATCTATCTATCTATCTATCTATCTATCTATCTATCTATCTATCTCTCTATCTACAGGGTGTTCAAAAAGTCTCTCCGCAGTGAAGTTTTGGAAGACACCGAGAGACATTGTTCAAATATTGTCTCTCTCCATTTGTAAGACCAACTCACTGGAAGTGAAATAAATAATGCATACTTTCAGCAAAATGGAACTACAGCACATACTTCGCGCATCACCATGGCGCTACTTCAAGAGTTTTGCGGTGAACGGATTATTTGGAAGGGACTTTGGCCACCAAGATCACCTGATTTAACACCGCCAGACATTGTTTTTTTTTTTTCTGGGAAACAAGTAAAGGATCAGTGTACAAGAATCGCCCGAAAACCATTTTTGAACTAAATGACGCAATCATAACCTTCACACGGTCCATACCGCGTCAGACTCTCCAAGATGCATCAGACTCTCCAAGATGCATCAGACTCTCCAAGATGTATTTCAAAATATTTTGTAAAAGAGTCAACTTATGTCAAAAATGAAGGACGACACTTTCAACGCCTCTTATAAAGTTCTTGTAAAGTCTAATAAATTCTTTTGTAGTCTTCTGCCATCTTATAAATATTTATTTTGCAATAAAATACTGACTGCGGAGGGACTTTTGGAACACCTTATAGATAGATAGAGAGAGAGAGAGAGAGAGAGAGGAGGGAGAGAGAAAGAAAGAGAGCGAGAGTGAGATGAGATAATTAGCTAGTTAATTAGCAGGT
>NC_069005.1:32723588-32724431 GCF_001194135.2 Octopus bimaculoides
CTTATGTTCGTTTTATTCATTTATTCATATATTTTATTATTTATTTATTTTTATTATTTATTTATTTAAACATTTATTATTTATTACATATAGATAGATAGATACACAGACAGGCCGACAGACGGACAGAGAGAGAGAGAGAGAGAGAGACAGACAGACAGACAGACAGACAGACAGACAGACAGACAGACAGGCAGGGGGAGGGAGAAAGGGAGGGAGGGAGAAAAGAAGGGAGGGAGATAGATAGATAAGTAGATAGATAGATAGATAGATAGGTAGACAGGCAGACAGACAGAGTGGTAGCTAGCTAGCTAGATAGACAGACAGGCAGACAGATAGATAGATAGATAGATAGATAGATAGATAGATAGATAGATAGATAGATAGATAGATAGATATCGAGAAAGACAGATAGATATTGTTTATTATATTCGAAGTCAAGTTTTCCTGGTTTTCACGTGATGCGAACCTGAATCGCTAAGTATAAATTCAGGCAAACAACGCTTCGGATAAATAAATAGATAAATAAATAAATAAATAAATGAATAAATAAATAAATGAATAAATAAATAAATAGTTTATGCTATCATTCCTATATTCTGCTCTGCCTAATAGTACTGGGTGTATTTTGCGCTTAATTGTTTCGCGGGATTATATAAGTACCACCTATGATTACATGCATGTGTGTGCGCGCGCGTGTATACTTATGCACGCATATAAGGTTATACAAATAAATTATGCTTAATATGTTAACATATTCATGTTTGTGTGTGCGTGTGTGTATGTGTATCTACATACGTATGCATATATAATGTACATCTTTGTGTATATATATATATATAT
>NC_069005.1:32727257-32727924 GCF_001194135.2 Octopus bimaculoides
ATATATATATATATATATATATATATATATATATATATATATATATATATATATACAGATATATCTATATATACAGATATATATATATACACATACATACATTCATATATATACATATATTATATGCATATAGACATGTACATAATGCATATAATGTATACACACAAACATTTGTATGTATGTATGTATATATGTATGCATGTATGCATATGTTTGTATGGCCACGCACAGGTATACATGAATGTACACGAATACACAAATATGTATGTGTATAATGTATATATATGTGTATTTATTATATGTATTTATGTATGTGCATGTATATATGTATGGATACATACATATATATATATATATATATGTGTGTGTGTGTGTGTGTGTGTGTGTGTGTGTACATATATGCCCACACACGCACATTTAAATCTATATACAAGTATGAAGATGTGTACGTATATATGTATATATGCTTTTATGGATGTATATAGGTGTGTGTGTGTGTGTGTGTGTGTGTGTGTGTGTGTGTGAGCGTGTGTCTGCGTTCGTGAATAGCCTTACACATCGAATGCATACAATAGACAATGGCTAAACGCAAAAACGCAATCCTGTACATCACACGCACACACTCACTCCCTCTCTCTCACACACATACAGATACACGCACACATAG
>NC_069005.1:32730798-32731786 GCF_001194135.2 Octopus bimaculoides
TATATATATATATGTATGTATAGCCATATATATGCGTATATTCATATAAATATATACATATATATGTAGATAGATAGATAGATAGATAGATAGATAGATAGATAGATAGATAGATAGATAGATATGCATATATATACATGCATATATATACATGCATATATATACGGATATATGTATGTGTGTGTATTTATATATGTACGTATACGGAGACATACAATTGTTGACAAAGGTCTACAAGACCAAAAAAAGTTTGTAAAGTCTGGCTTAAATAGATTGTTTGTGTGTGTGTGTGTGTGTGCGCGCGCGCACACACACACACGTCTGTGTGTTTGTGTTGATGAAGAAAAACGTGTTTTTAGTTTTGCATGCGTCTCGTTTGCTGAAATACAATTGTTTCCCAGTTGTTTATGCCTATGTATCTTAATTCTAGTGTGTGTGTGTGACTTCAGTTACTTCCGTCCCATTCCGTTAACAATTATATATTTTATATAAATACAAACATATACACGCACACATGTGTATGTATATACACATATACTTGCATATATATATATATACAAATATCCGTGCAAATATTCTGTCCCCCTCCTCACTCTCTCTCTCTCTCTACCTCTATCCCTCTCTTTTTCTATCGCTCTCATTATATTGTCTATCTCTCTATTGACACACCCTCTCCAAATCTCTTTTCCTATGAACACTTCCGCCCATCAACTATCAAACGAATTCGCACTGGTAGCATTTCCAAGTCAACCAGTACAAAAGCTTATCCTTACTACTACTACTACTACTACTAATAATAATAATAATAATAATAATAATAATAATAATAATAATAATAATAATAATAATAATGATAATAATGATAATAATAATAATAATAATAATAATAATAATAATAATAATAATAATAATAATAATAATAATAATACGATGATGGTGATGACTTTGTTGATGATGCCGATGATAAATACTTACATAAGAGAACAAG
>NC_069005.1:32732307-32735152 GCF_001194135.2 Octopus bimaculoides
TCCTTACTACTACTACTACTACTACTAATAATAATAATAATAATAATAATAATAATAATAATAATAATAATAATAATAATAATAATGATAATGATAATAATAATAATAATAATAATAATGATAATAATAGACAACACATCAGAAAGTGATAAATGCAGAATTTGTGGAGAAAATGGTGAAACCGTGTGGCATATTACCAGTCAATGTACAGAAAGAATATAAGAGACGTCATGACAATATAGCAAGGATTGTCCATTGGACAATTTGCAACAAGTATGGACTTGACAGAGCAAAATGTGGTACGAACATAAACCCTAAGGCATCAACGAAAATGATAATGCAAAGATCCTATGGAATTTTATGATTCAGTGCGACCATCATCATCATCATAAGCATTTCGTCCAGCGTGCTAACTATTCTGCCAGCTCGCCGCTTTGATAATAATAATAATGATAATAATAACGATTTCAAATTTTCGCCACGAGGGCAGCTTGGGGAGGGGATTAAGTCGAATACATCGTCCCAGTGTTTCACAGGTACTTAATTTATCTCCAGCCGGCATATTCTCTCGGTAGCACTACCAGGCAAAGAATTTATGGAAATTGTCCATTGTCTCCGGGCATTAACGGTCGGAAAAGACCAGTCAGCTCATTTTCTCGTCTGTGCCCAACGTCTCCACGAGAACGTTGTCAGTCTTTCCTGCCAATGTCCCTCTATAGAACGCCATGATGGAAAGTTAACAACTCATAAATGGTGGTGCCCCAGTATGACCGCGGCCTTAAAGCTGCAACAAGTAAAAGAGTTAACTGCATTGCCGGATTGCTTGAGAACCGCGAGTGCTTGTCGACCTCCCAAGGGTCAAGCGCAGCATCTATCCTTGTTTTTGTTTGACCCTGGATCGCAGCGCGATGTGTTCGGTATGCACAATATGGCGGTAAGAAAAAAAGGATATCAGCTGCAAAACAATATAAATGTCTAATAAAGAATAAAAGGAAAATAAGGAAAAAATAAACAACATAAAAAATACAAACAATACATAATATGTTTTCTGGTTTAAAGGAAATCAATATACGTGTGTGTAGAGCGCGTGCGTGTGTGTATAAGCTCACATACATACATATATATATATGTATATATATACATTTGTAGATACATACACGTACACACACGCGCACACTTGCGCACAAATACATACAATACATATACATTATACATATGTATGTATGTATATATATATATATATATATATATATATATATATATATATATATATATATATATATATATATATATATACATACATACATATATATGTATGTATGTAACAAACAGCTGTTAACAGGATGGGGTTACACCACTTCCTCCACCGTCAACAACAATCACAGCAGAACAACAGAAGCTATACACACACACGCACGCACAAAAATACACACATACATGCACACACACATATATATTTAACCGTCTAAATGAATAATGATATTACAAAATAGCAGACGATGACATGGGTAAGAATCCCTTCCCTCCCAACATGACTATGACTAATGCATGACATGAGTGAGCAAAAACGGAAATGACTAAAGAAAGACCAGTCAGCATTGGACAAGAAATTTCCCCTTTTGTGGCTGTTAGGGATCATGTGGCTGCTAGGGATCATGCTTTTATTCCAGGACAAAACTGAGTTGAGATTTTATTTTCAAGTGGAATGGCCTTGGTCCTGTGTGGTTGTGTGATTTTTAAATATGTGGAATTTGAGATGAAATGCAGCTGTTGTGTCTTGCGTTGTTCGAAAGAATAGTTCATGTTCCATGTACTCGTGCTTCGTACTTTTTTGCTGTACACGTTTCACGTCGTCCTGTGCCCACATATGCATATATATATATATGCGCACTGGCTTTGAATGCGCACCCAAAGCCAGTGAACAGTAATTGACGAAACCGGTATGACTTTGAATGCCTTTAACAATTCATAATAATGACTTTTATTCCTCTTAATTCTACCCCAGTTCATCTAATTGTATATATTTATCGTTATTTTTCATAAAAAAAGCCTTTATTTATGTATGTATGTACGTGATGCATGTATGTATGTATGTATGTATGAATGCATGTATGTATTTATGCATGTATGCATGTATGTATGTATGTATGTATAACATCAGTTTAAAGGAATTCAGCTCCGATAACCCATACACGTATTGAGTTCTCTAATTTCTCTAGTCGTATTTACAAACTTTTAACATATTTCTATGTATTAGTGTGCACATGTGTATGCGCGTGTGTATATGCGTGTGTGTGTGTGAATGCATGTGTGTGTACGTGTTTTGTCGGGATCTTTTTTTATTGTGTGTGTGTTGTGTGTATATGTTGTGTGTATATGTTGTTACTTCCGTCTCTTAACATCCTCACCCCACCTCGTTTTTGTCTCTTGAGACTCCAAACAGTGTAATACACGCGAACCCATTATCACGTATCTTTGGTACATGTTTATGTTTCTGAATGTGTGGATGTATATATATAAATGTGCATATATATATGAACGTATATATATATACATATATACACATACACAAACACACATATATATAATATATATATATATGTGTATATGTGTATGTATATGTGTGTATATATATGTATGCATTTATGTATATATGGGTGTATGTATGTATGGTTGTATGAATGTACGTATGTACGTATGTATAGGTATACACATATATGTGTGTATGTCTCTTTGCTAGCTAGCTGTCTAGCTGTTTAAATACGTGTATATATATATATATATATATATATACACAAACACACACACACACACACACACACATGCATATATATATATATATATA
>NC_069005.1:32736040-32736651 GCF_001194135.2 Octopus bimaculoides
ATATATATAATATATATACATACACACATATACATTCATATGTACATACATATATACATATATACATACGCATATATGTATATATTATACATACTTTTACACACATATTTAACATATCTGAATGCGTATATAAACGCATACCCACTGAAGACTTGTTGTACAGGTTGTATATTTTACACACACAAACACGCGCGCGCGCCCGCAGATAACATGCAGATATAACATACATGCGTACGTCCATGGTATACACTCACTGACACACTCTCACCCCCCCCCACACACACACATGTTTACGGGTCTCTGCCGTTATTCAATATTAGGATATCGAAAGAAGTTGATGATGACGATGATGATGATGACAAACGACGGCGATGACGTCAGCGACGATGACAACAACGATGACGACGATGATGTTGATGGTGATGATGGTGATGGTGATGATGACTGTTGCTGCTGCTGCTGCTGCTGCTGATGATGATGATGATGATGATGATGATGATGATGATGATGAATGTGCGAACACATTCCTTCATTCATTTTGTCAGATCACTGAAATAATTCTTTGTAAACCGGCAAATTAGAGAGTATTCTTCCTTCCTGACCCTCCCCCA
>NC_069005.1:32736912-32739496 GCF_001194135.2 Octopus bimaculoides
GACGTATCGTTCGTTCTCCCCATCTGCGCTGCTCGTTGTCATCATCTCCTTTTTCGATCTACATTCCTTTTCGCTGTGTTGTGGCATGCATTCAGTACATTTCAATAAAAATCAATCCACTTTAGCCAGTTCTACTCAGGTTAGAAGAGGTCAAGTCAGGTCAGGTCAAGTTAGTACAGGTCAATTTATTTTCATCGTATCGTGACAGAAAACCGAATACAAAAACGCAAAACAATATATAGTGCACTTAAATCTCACGCAATTTCGGCTGGTTATACTCGAGATTGCTCCAATCTGGCCAACCCCAATGAAAAAATAAGCTAAGAGCATTAGATTCCTTGGAAGAAAGCAGCGAATGTATACGAAAACAAGGACGGAAAAAAAACCCAGAGAAATGTTACACAATTACAAATGCAATTAACAGGACATAACAACAGGTGTCTTACAACTAAGGACGAATTAAATTAAGTTGGTGTGTGTGGAAGTAAAGCCTTACGGCAGGGACATAAGATTTAACAGGCACAGGGAGGAATATAGATGTTGCACGAATGGTAGTCGAACCAAGAAAGAAAGGTCAGGCCTGGCCAAACAACGGTCATGTGGGGAGAGAAGAGAGAGAGGTAAAGGCAGAGGGATAGAAGAATTAAGGAGGGGCAAGAAAAAAAATGAAAGAGACACAGTGAAGTGAAAAGAGGAGGGAAAGTGAGCGTGAAGAGAAGGCCAGGAAATTTGAGAGAGGGATGCTGTGTGTCTTTGTCCCCCAACATCACTTGACAACCGATGCTGGCGTGTTTACGTCCTCGTAAGTGAGTGGTTCGGCAAAAGTGACCGATAGAATAAGTACACAAATATACATACATATATACACACACACACACACACATATATATATATATATATATATATAACGGGTTTCTTTTAGTTTCCGTCTACCAAATCCACTCACAAGGCTTTAGTCGGGCCGAGGCTATAGTAGAAGACACTTTCCCAAAGTGCCACGCAGTGGGACTGAACCCGGGACCATGTGGTTGGTAAGCAAGCTACTTACCACACAGCCACTCCCGTGCCTGTATAAAAATAATAAGTTTGTACTCTACAGAAGAACAGAGTAACCCATCAGATTAATGTAAAATTGTTTTTTATTTGTAACCAGACACAAAAACAAAAATTAACACATACATACATACATACGCACGTACGTACGTACATATATACATACATAAGCATGTACGTTTGTGTGTGTATATGTGTATGTGTTCGCGCGTGTGTGTAATTTCGACTGTGTCTGGCACGCGAATCTTCGGAGCTAAACACCCCTTTCTATTGGCTATAACTTGCTCCTCATCTTGCACGGAACCCTGATGTTTCCTGTCAGATGATATCATTGCGACATGTGCTGATGTGTCTCTCTTCGGCCGTCGCTCATAGTCACAAGATTCACCTTAATTCCACGCCCTCTTCCTCTAAAACAACCGTTAACCAGCCATTTTTTTTTTTCGTTAAATTTTTGTTGCAGCTAATTCCAACGTCAACCACTCCTACACAGACGGAACCACCCTCATTCCTGCCGAACCTTCCGCACCCAAATGTCCTCCGCATGCACTATTATCGTGAACGGGAGGCCGAGAATAAAAATTTTAAAAAAAGACCATTGTCCTGTCTCCATCCGAAGTACAATGACGTAATCACGAAATACCAAGCAACATTAACACCAGCCACCCCAAACTGAAGGTGCGTGCTAATGTGAAACCTCAGCATCACTAATCGAGATGGTATCTCTTGCTTTTTTTTTCTTATCGTTTGCCCTCCACTGGTTTCAATAATTGGACTGCGGCCATGCTGAGGTACCGCCTTCAAGAATTTTTAGATTCCTCACACCCCCTCTCACACACACACCAGTATTTATGTTCTGTTTAAGAACTGGTACACATTCTATCGGGGTTTTTTTCCATGAACCGCTATGAACCATTATGGTGGTGGTGGTGGTGGTGGTAATAATAATAATAATAATAATAATTATTATTATTATTATTATTATTATTATGAAAATAATAAGTCCTGAGGAATGAATATTCGACGAACAAACACTTGAAGGTGGTGCCCCAGCATGGCCACAGTCTAATGACTGAAAGTGAAAGAATAAAGGACAAAAGAATTTTAAAAAAAGTATTAAGCGATATGCATAGAAGAGAACCAATTCTATTGAGACGCAGGAATGGTTTTAGAGGGAAGTAGATTCTTTTAGAACAAAATCGTTCCTGGTTTGATCCTGTTCGCACGATGCGATGCAATGGCCGCGTGTCGGTTTCCGACAGGTCAACGCGTTATAAGAGGATTTCGTTAGAGGTAGACAATGGGGAAGCCTGTTGTGCGTGTGTGGGTGCGTATGCGTGTGTTTCCTTCTACCTCTCCTCTCTGTGTTCAGGAGTGTGTACATATGTCTCTTTATAATTATGCGGAGAGGAAGAGTGTTGACGTCAATCGTGTTCAATTTATAAATTTTAATGCCTCTTTCTCTCTCTCCCTCCCATCCCTCTCGCTCCCTCTCCCTCTCTCCCTCTCCCTCTCTCTCGCTCCCTCTCTC
>NC_069005.1:32740096-32740517 GCF_001194135.2 Octopus bimaculoides
CTCATCAGCCATGCTGTATGCGCGTGTGTGTGTGTGTGTGTGTGTGTGTGTGTGTGTGTGTGTGTGTGTGTGTTTGTGCATGTGTGTGAGGGGGGTGAGTGTCTGTGCGTGCGTGGAGGTGCATTAGTTTCGATCCCCGAACGTGACTCCAACTACAGGCTTCTGTCATGGTGCGTATCCGCCAACGGTTTTATTTGGTCACATCGATGTCAGTACTTAGATTCTTCAACCTAGTAATTGTTTTATCGATCTCTCCTTATCAAACAGTTAAGTTATGGTTTTGTGTAAAGCGACAGAACACCAGTAAAAATAAATACCAGCATAGATATGTACGAAATTAGTCTCAAGCAAGCACACACGCATATACATGTACATATATCCATGTGTATACGCATATATATGGTTATATGTGTGCATGTGT
>NC_069005.1:32741242-32742759 GCF_001194135.2 Octopus bimaculoides
TCATCCTCGCCCTGCCGCTCCACCACCACCACCCACGCCCACCTCCTCACCACCTTCGTCCGTGTTATTACGTTTCCCTTCTTAATAATCTTCGCAATGTTATCTGCTGTTTACATCGCCACCACCGCCGCCACCTCCACCTCCCCCCTGACATACATTCTTTGGTGATGTTTCTTCGCGTGCGTGTGGGCATGTATCTCGGTACACACGGGTAGTGTGTGTGTGTGTGTGTGTGTATTAGAATGTGTGTGAGTGTGCTTGTATGTGTGTGTGTATGTGTGTGCGTGCGTGTGTGGGTGAGTGTGTGTGTGTGTGAGAGAGAAAGGGAGAGAGTGTGTATGTGTGTATGAGAATGTGTATATGAGCAGGCATGTCAGTGTGTATGCGTGTGTGTGTGTTTGTATCAGGATGAGCATATACGTTCGTGTGTGGGAGTGTGTGCGTGAATGCTTGGGTGCTTATCAGAACGTATGTTTGTATGCATGAGTGTGTGTGTGTGTATGAGAGAGAGAGAGAGTGCTTGTATGTGTATGAGAATGTGTTTATAAATTGTAGTGTGTATGTGTGTGTGTGTGTGTGTGTGTATGTTTCAAGTGTGCGTGTCTAGATTGGTGTTATTGTTTTAACCACTGGTTAAATAATAATTATAATAATTATAATTATAATAATAGCAATAAAGCTGAAGTGAAGAACGATTAGATAGTGCGTGTGTTTATTTGGCCAAAAAAATGACCGTCCCGAAATATAAAAATATTTGAGACTCGTTTTCTATATAGCACTGTTTCATAACATTAACAACTTTCTATTAAAGTGGTCTTGAATACAACACGATTATTGCATACCAACGACTGGTCTGTAATGCTCGTCCGTCGGGTCGACGAGGACCATCTGGTCATCCTTAAGGACAACTGATGACTTGGGCAGTGGCTTTGTTTAAAGTGAAGAAGAGTTGCATACCCTTAATCTCACTCTCGCGTCCGTGATCATCTTCAATCCAGCAGCAAGACCAGATCAAGACGTCTGGAGATGGAGACAGATGCCGCTTTAGAGTACAGTCACAAAACAACGCTATTATGTAACATCAACAACTTCTTTTCAAAGTAGTTTTGTATACAACACTGTTTGTTACGTAATATTAAAACCCTTATATTAATTTAACCTTAATCCTTAAAATCGTCATTAATGAAAATTAATCTGGTAAAAACCGGGAAAGTAATGATAAAGAATTTTGTGAATTTCTGTAACTTAAAAACAATTCCCAATTTCTTCGTCGGAATCACCAACTTTCCCTCAGGATGCCTGAAGCTTCCCCCACCAGGTTAAGAACGGCATGTCTAGACGGGTTGTGGGGGATAGGAAACTTTTCTTTCGTTGATGTTATGGAAGTGTTCTAGGCTGTTAGAGACGTAACTCAATATCTGTCTAGACTGATTAGCGGATAATATTCGTAAGCTGGTGTTGTTGTCTTCTACAGTGTTGTATATGTATCTGTCTAGACATATATATATATATATATA
>NC_069005.1:32742827-32744604 GCF_001194135.2 Octopus bimaculoides
ATATGGTGGTTGTCTACTCCTTAAACAGAGTTTGACCACCTCCTGCACCTACACCTTAGCCCTTTCATGGCGTCTGATGTGGCTTTTTAAACCAGACAGTGTTTTGAAAACAACACCCACACAGATTGCACCTCTGATTTGCACTACCAATACCTGCAAGTAAGTTCTGCTCATTGTGGATCCTAACATGTCTTTTAAGACCCCCATTGGATTTGCAAACCCTCTGGCACACACCACATTCAAACTATCATCACCGACATCAGCACTACCCCCACCCCCACCACCACCACCACTTCTACAATTACAAGAACGTTTAAGACTTCTACTGAAACCAGACATAAGCACAAAGCCATTCCTTGATTGTTATCCCCTGACCAATCTTGACATATGGAGAGATCCCTGATTAAGATCGCAGACCGTTGCCACAAGCATTCGTTAATATGAACACCTAATCGCTTGGTGGTAGTGGTGGTTGTGGTGGTAGTGGTGGTGATGCTAGTGATGGTATTGGTTGTTGTTGTGGTGGTGGGGTGATGGTAGTGGTGGTTGTGGTGGTGGTGATGGTGGTTGTTGTGGTGGTAGCGGCGGCGGTGGTGGTGGTGGTGATGGTGGTGATGATGGAGCCAGAAATGGTAAGAAAAGGTATGACAGCACAGAATTCACTGCGAAGTAAACAACAATGAAACCATCAAGTGTTGGAAGGATATTGCAAATATGTAAGTCCCAAATCCAATTTAAATGGTAGATCCGACACTCTGTGGTTGGGTCCCAGGTGTTGTGTAAGCGTAAAAGCTTACCTGTAAATTTGAATGTTCTTCTTTAAAGAACCACTAAACCAACGACATAGGATTCGTTTATGTTCGATCTATGAGATCTTACCTGTTTGATATCTTACCTGTTAAAAATTTTACCTGAAGATTTATACTTTGATGTAATCTGTGAAAACATCGATAAAATTCTAGTGGAACAGCTGCCGTAAAAATTTTAACCCCGCTTGTGTTCTCTTTATGCATACATATGTATGTGTGTGTTTGTGTGTGTGTGTGTGTTATGTTGATAACGTTAAAATCCAACCTGTTACGGAAATTTTTTTCTTTTACTTTTAACCAATCAAATTCGTGCATTCTCTACATACTCTGACGATATTATGTAAAAGAAAAGCGCCATGCATTTTTTTTTATTTTTCGAGATGCGACTTTATGAAAATTAGAAAAAAAATTGTTATATTCTTTTGAGAAATTTATAAATTTTATACCCTTTAGCAATCAGAATATTTTGTCAAACAAAATGCATATTTATTCACACTGTTTTTTTTAATTAACCATGTGTTATCTCATAAGATTTTGTACAGAATTTATCTGCAATAAATTACTTATATTTTCACAAAATGCGACAAAAAAATTAATCATTTTTATGCAATTCTTAATAGTGTTGACATTGTTTTATTCTTTTCTTTTTTTCTTTTACTTGATTCAGTTATTTGACTGCGGCCATGCTGGAGCACCGCCTTCAGGATTTTAGTCGAACAAATCGACCCCAGGACATCTTTTTTTTTTAAGCCTAGTACTTATTATGTTTGTCTTTTGCCGAACCGCTAGATTACGGGGACGTAAACACACCAACCCCGGTTGCTAGGCGGTGATGCAAGGGCGAAACACAGACACAAAGACACACACATAGATATATACATACATATATAGATAAATAGATAGATAAATAGATAGATAGATAGATATGTGTGTGTGCATATATATATATATATATATATATATATATA
>NC_069005.1:32748951-32750622 GCF_001194135.2 Octopus bimaculoides
TATTGTGTATATATATATAGATATATATGTATACACACACTATACATATATATACAGTATACATATATACATTATGTATGTTTGTATATACATATACACACACATATATATAGGCTTATATTAAGATGGAATCGCTATGTGTTTGTGTATCTGCGTTTGCACTATTGTATATATGCATCTATGTATGTACATACAGACATACATACATACATAATGGGGCAATCACTGATACACACATACACATAGTGGTTCCATACTAATATAAGCCTATATATTTGTGTGTGTATATACACATACATATATGATGGTGCAATCACACACACACACACACACACAAAGCGTCAGTCGTGAGCCATTTACCATTCCCTATTGCTCTATTTATTATCTTTGATCTTTCAGTTCTGAAGAGATATTACTGTGCCACTGATTCCCTCCCCACGCTCATCTCTGCTGGGTGCCGTCATAAATGTAACAATGTCACGCTGTACTCTAAAAATGGCGACGGGATGTTGGCGATTGTGGTGGTAGTGGTGGATGAAGTGGTGGTGGTGGTGATTTGGAGCGCAGGTGGTAACGCTGTCGACAGTGTGAGTATGTGTTCATCTCTGTATTTGCATATCTTGTTTTCTTTTGTTATACACACACACACACACACACACACACACACACACACACACATACACACACAATTACACACACAAACACAAATATACACACACATATGCATCTGAACTTTATATATTCATGTGTGTGTGTGTGTGTTAAAGGTGTGTGTATGAATGACTGAAACAAGTTAAAAAACCAATATATATATATATATATGTATATATATATATATATATATATATATATATGTGTGTGTTTTTTATTATATATATATAATTCTGCTTGTTATTCCGTTACTTAGCCCGTCGGTAACGCTTTCACGTGATTAGAGAAAAAGAGGGAGAGAGAAGCGTCCATGACGTGAGGTAGAGGGAATGTAATTGTAACGCTTTCACGTGATTAGTTGGAGGGCAAAAGACGAGAAAGAAAAAGGAGAGAGAGAAAAGGATAAGGTGAAGAGTGAGACAGAAAGAGGGAGAGATAAAAAAAAGGAAGAGAGGAAAAAGGAAGAGAGAAGCGTTCATGACGTGTGGTAGGAGGAATGTGATATTTATTATGTGGTTAAAAAAGTTAGTTGAAGTTTTTAACTATTAATGGTGAGATGCTATGGATATATTTTCTCGGTAAACCTTCCTCGCGGTCAACTTTCTTCACGGTGAACTGATGGCAGTGAACTTTCCCTGCCATGAACCGATGGTGGTGAACTTTCCCTGCGATGAACCGATGGTGGTGAACTTTCTCTGCGATCGGTGAAGCTGCTGGATAATTCACTCTTAACCGGAACGATTTTCTTTGCCGTGTCATCACTGCGAAGGAGGGGTACGATACATGGCGACGACGAAGTGTATGTTTACATATAATTAGAAAAAGTGTGCCAGGGGAAATAACTGAAATAGGTCAACGACACGGATTTAGATAATCTAGGCAAACGATGGTATACTCAGTAACGCACATCAAAAAAATTCAAATTAGCTTCCCTTCGCCGATTGAAATTAAAAAACGATAAACTTATATATAATCATTAGTGAGACACCATTCCATCATGTCACCCTGTCACCCCCCCCC
>NC_069005.1:32750690-32751926 GCF_001194135.2 Octopus bimaculoides
CCCCCCCCCCCCCACACACACACACTCCACCACACACTCCAACAAAATAAGCGGAAATAATTTGAAGATATTAAAAATTAATTTCACAGGAAATTAAATTTTCATGCTTAGAAGAAAAAGCTGATGATTGTTAACAGGCGAAGTGAGAGAGGCGGATATGGTTGGCTTGTTTAAGAGTTTATTAGTCAAGAGTTGTTTGCCCTTGCCTATTTTGATCTGTTTCTACAAAGAATGTTTGTACAAATCGAAAAATAATTACGAAGATCTTTCGGCCATAATAATTGGAATAATTACAAAAATAGACAGATAAACAAATAAATCGAGCAAAGGCGAATAACTGAACTGGGCCAGTGACATGAATCTATACCATGGACAAGAAGCATTTCTACCCATTCTACACACCACTTTCCTTGGATAATGAAACTGCAAATGTAACATCCTACATATATATATTTACTTTTATTTTTATTTATATTCTCCCATATCCATCCGTTTTCCAAAATAACTCTTCATATTGAACTTTTCTACTCCCATCTAGTTAACTCTCTGATATCGTCTCTGATGACGGGATATCTTTTATATCCCAGAAACAGCTGTAACGCCACCTTTCTCTTTATAAATGTCCAATAAATTCCATACAGCCTTGGTTTTGTTGTCTCATTTTATTAACACACACACATACATACATACAATCTATTCTGATGTCTAAATTCCAATAAAACAATCTTGTTTCTCGGCTAGACACTGGCTCCTTCATTGGTGAGAACTTCATAACGTATAAATAACAACGAAAATATGTATATACATACATACATACATACATACTTACATGCACACATGGAGACAGACAGACACAGACGCAAAGAACAAAAAGAAAAAAAAACAGAGCAAAAGAAAAGGACATTGAAGACAAAGCGTCGCCCATTTGAAACAGGCCGACACCTCCACTGCAGACTCTGGCATTCAAAACACTCCCACATTTTCTCGTTAAACAACTGATAGAAAGCTTCATTATTGTTTCAAGATATGTAAGCAGGTCAGGGGTTAGGGGTCAGGGGTCAAGGCGGGTCAACATGTCAATGGTTATAAACAGGTTGGTGCTACTGGTTGTTAGTCATTCACAAAACATCCTTTGAAACAGTGTAACATATTATATTGTATTCATTGGCTTGTTTTATCCAACACAAAGACAAGGTATTCACAGCTGTGCATAGATATATGTATATATATATATAT
>NC_069005.1:32752310-32753636 GCF_001194135.2 Octopus bimaculoides
ATATATATATATATATATATATATATATATATATATACGGAATTACTTAAAAATTCTATCTCCACCTTCTGTCGTCTCTTTGTTTCAGTACGTTTGAAGTGTTGACATGCAGTGGAAACTCCTGGGTAACAGGCCAAAGGACGGCCACCTACACCTAGATACAACTCACTCAACAAGAATTCCCTCCTATCAGGTGGTGCTGTTAAGTTAGACATGGCCTTTAAGTTTCATAGAGCCGAACCAAACTGTTTTAAATGATAAGAATAGTTTCAAATTTTGTCACAAGGCCAGCAATTTTGGGGGGGGTGAGGGCCAAGTCGATTAAATTGATCCTAGTGCTCAACTGGTACTTATTTTATCGATCTCGATAGGATGAAAAGCAAAGTCAACCTTGGCAGCATTTGACCTCAGAACTTAAGGTCGGAAGAAATGATGCTAAGCATTTTGTCCGGCAAAGTAACAATTCAACCAGCTCGTCGCTTTCAGTAATATCTAATTTAGCTGCAAGGACAGCAGTTTTGAGGGGAGGGGTTAATCGATTACATTGATGCTAGAGAGATGAAAGGCGTAGCTGCTCCACCCCGGATTTTGGACTCGTGACGTAATTAATCGGATGAAATACAACAAAGTATTTTCCCGACACTTTACAATGAGTAATATTAGTGATGTGTCTTTCACTGAATGGGGCAATTTCAAGGACACTTGGTTGGTATTTCTAGCAGACGACATGACCACGTAGAAGCACCTTGTCGCTGGTTGATCAATGGAGCGAAGTTAGATTGTGAAAGAACTGAGATGGAAATAGTCGCACAAAAAGTGGTTTAGGCTGAGATTTTTCAGCCATGTCTAAAATTTCACACAGACGAATATGATACAAATATATTCAATATACGTCCCAATCAATATAAAGACATCCCCCGCCACACACACAGATACACACTCTCTCTCCTCTCTCTCTCTCTCTCTCTCTCTCTCTGTGTTTTTCATTTTCTTTCTTTCTTTCTTTCCTTTTTCTTATTTTCTTTTTCTCTCTTTCTCTCTCTCATTCGCTCCCTCTTTATACATATATGTGCATGTATGCATGTCTGTATATATGTATGTATATGACCATACACACACATATAAATGCGTGTACGTATGTGTGTGTATGTATATATATATATGTACACACACACACACACACACATATCTATATATATATATATATATATATATATATATAATATATATACACACACACACACACACATATATATATACGGACACATGTATGTCCATATATATATATGAATATCCGTATATATATATATATGTATATGTATATAT
>NC_069005.1:32753736-32754326 GCF_001194135.2 Octopus bimaculoides
GTGTGTAAAAGAAGGAAAATGAACACACTACATAGTTTTAATATATTTTTGAATATATTTTATATTGTATGGGGCAAAATTGGTAACTGGGTCAAAATCAATAATCCCTGATTTCTTGTTATCTTCTTTCATTTTGTACCATTGTATCATCTTTGGGAGTAAAAATTGATCAGTGTAGTTTACATAGTTGCTGTTGAAGTTAGAAGTTTGAAATACGCATAAAGTAAACACATGCAGACAAATATATTAATATAACAAATTTTAAAAGATAAAAACAAACAATGAATGAAGAAACAAAAGAAACAGTAAAATAATACATGTTGATTTTATTAGTTATTTCTGTTTATTTAGAAACTTACAATAAACAGACGCTAAACTATAAATTTCACAGGGTACAACCTTAAAGTTGACACCGCTCCGTTAAACGCAGAAAATTTCTGTCTCGCTTTTGGTTTTTTCCAATTTTTAAACCCCTGTAACATTTTCCTCCAATTTTTTTCTCCACAACATCATACTTTCATAGCAATGAGGCTGGAAGATTACATTATTATAGCCGATTTTCAGACTTTTTACTTCCGTTTGAAAAATGC
>NC_069005.1:32755123-32758581 GCF_001194135.2 Octopus bimaculoides
ATCAAACGCCGCAAGTGGATGTGTGAAAAACGAAACTTGAATTTTGCAAAAGTGTATCTATGAAGCGACATTTTCAGTCATTTATTTAACCTTTCTCTGTCAACTCATCAAATTCAATTATTTGAAAGAGATGGGTTTTGAGATTTAAATTTGGTAGTTTTCTAAGATTTTAATTTTTGTGTATACGGGGCTCACCGAACTTGAAGTGCCCCGGACCCCCCATGGTTTAAATCCCGTCCCGCATGTATGTATATATATATATATATATACATATATATATATATATATATATACGCTATGGCCTCTCTTGTTATAGAGGTCAGCAAAAATATGTGTTCCTTCATACAAACACAGAAAGAAGGAGAGAGAGAGAGAGAGAGAGAGAGAACACAGAAAAGCAAACACTCACACCCTCACACATTCACTGACAGAATTACGTACACTTAATTTCTTCTCAAGTTGATTTCATCGACAGCCAAACGCAGCAAAGCATTTTTGTAAAAAAAAATCATCGTTATATTTTTTATGGGTAGAGTATATACATCGCCAAACATTATATAAACCTGAATATTGGTAGAATAAATAAATAGGTCACATTTCATTTAGAAAAGGAAAAGAATTTCAACGATGAAAAAAAAAATTATTAATATCAAAGTTATTCAATATAGAAATGAAATCATATCAGAGATACTTTAAAAAATAGAACACCCCACTCCACAAATACAGATAGAAGATAAAATCTATTTTTTGAAATTGTCAGAAGGAAGAAACGCTTTAAAAGACAAACCATATACAATTCCTCTTCAATAATTTAGTATCTGGTGAGTTTCATTTTCCTTGGTGCTGTGTTGGATTCTCGTTACACTGCTTTGTATGTCTTTCTGCAATGTAGGATTTCTACAGAAAGGGTTTATTACCTCGTTTCAGGATTGTTATTTTTTTTTTTTCCAAGAATTTTTAAAAATAAAGTTCCAGATCGTTACGATGCAATTCTTTATCTTTGAAAAATATTTTTTTCATTGTTAATGAAATGTATTTATTGTGAAAATGAAAAAAAAGTTTTAAATAATGTTTAGCGATGTATATACTCTGCGGATAAAAAGTATGAAGCTGAAATTAATACCAAACTATATACTGGCTCGCGGAATTTCTAGGCGATGAAATTGTGGATGAAGAAATTAAGGCGATTGATATTAGGCGATGAAATGACTAGCGATTAAATTAACAGCGATGATGTTTCAGGTGACGTTACAGGAGATAAAACTACAGACGATGATATAACAGACGTTGAAACTGTAGGCGATGAAATTACAAGTGATGAATTCATAGCCATGGAATTGCAGGCGATTATATTACAGGTGATCGAAAATACAGGCAATGTATTAGCTGCGATATAATTATGACGTATTTCCAGTCAACCTGTTCGACCTTGTATGAGTATCAATCAAATCTCCCTGAAATCAAACCTGACTATCTTAAAGAAGGGAAGACAAGGCTGGTCCCTTTGAAATACAGGTACTACTCATTTTTGCCATTTGAGTGGACTGAAACAACATGAAATAAAGTGTCTTGCTCAAGGACACAACGCATCATTGGGAATCGAACTCAGGAGGTTACGAACGTGAGCCGAATACCCTAACCACTAAGCCAGGTGCCTTCACGCATGTATATCAACACGCATATATGTCTGGAGAGAAAGAGAGAGAGAGGGAGGGGGAGAGAGAGAAAGAAAGAGAGAGAGAGGGGAGTTGATGTAGATGTGGTTATAAATATACACTTATGCATGTCCGTACAAACGTGTGTGTGTGTGCGCGCGCGCGCGCGCGTGTGTATGTGTGTGTGTGCGTGCCTACATATAGATACATAGACACTGACATACATAGAGGTAGATTTCAGGTGGGGGGGGGGGTAGATGAATGGATAACGAGAAAAATGGAGAAGGAAAATAGGAAAGAGAGAGGGAGAAGAAAAGGAGGTTGAGGAGGAGGAGGAGGAGGAGGAGGAAATAGGTTCTAATGTACATAATAAAATGGTACAAATGATTAAAATAAGAAATTCGGGGTAAACAAAGGGTGGGGTAGATAAGGAATGAAGTAGATGCGGGTGGATTTGTATATAATTGTGAAAATAAATAAATGGACGAAATGAGGGTGGAGACATTTGGTAAAACACACACACACACACACACACACACACACACACACACACACACACACACACTAACACACACACACACATGCAATCACGCAAATACTTATGAAGACATACGTGCATACAGACCAACACATAGTCACATATACACATGCCCCCACACACACACATACACACACGCATATATATAGATATATATATACAATCACGTGGCTGGTAAGTAGCTTGCTTACCAACCACATGCACTGCATGGCACCTTGGGCAACTGCCTTCTACTACAGCCTCAGATCGACCAAAGCTTTGAGAGTGGATTTGGTAGGCAGAAATTGAAAGAAGCCCGTCGTATATATATATATATATATATCGGAGGGTCAAAATAGGTAACACAAACAGGACAGTGAAAACAAACATGAAGGGCTACTAAGCCTAAACAAGGTTGTGGTGGCGAACGCGTAAATCAAGCTAGGACAGGAGACAAACGTCTTCCTTGTTCCAGCTACAACGGAGAGAAAGAAAGAAAGATGGTCGATGGTCACGTGGGAGCTACGTGAGCAAGGAAGGAGGAGTGAGGGAGAGAGAGTGACAGAGTAATAGCAAAGAACAGTGGGAGATACACACACACATACAGCCACACACATGCACAAATACATTTACGCATACATACACACTTAAATATACACACGCACACATACATTCGCACACTCACACACACATACATTCACACACACACATTCACACACACACACTCACACACTCGCACACACACTTACACACACACACACTCACACACTTACCTACACACAACACAAACGCACACACACGCACACACACACACACTCGACACTCATACACACGCTCACACACACAAGCGCATACATGCAAACATGGACACGCATGTATATACATTCATACATACACACACACAAACACTTAATGCATTCTTTATTTCCACATCCGCTTTCGGTATTTTTGTTTTTTTGCTATATCTATTTTAATATTTTTTGTTTATTTTTGTAATAAGACGTTTAATTAAAACAAAAAGAAAAACAAAAAATAAGAACAGACATAAAAATAAATAAATATTAAAAGAAACAGAAAAACCGTAAAACGAAAAACAAAAAACAACATGATAAATGGTAAATTGGCGGAAAGTGAATTTCTTGTCAATGAGTACTTTCGTTTCTATTGTATGTATGTATGTATGTATGTATGTATGTATGTATGTATGTATGTATGTATTTATGTATGTATGTATATATGGACTGCGGCCATGTATATGTGTGTGCATGTATGTACCTGTATATATA
>NC_069005.1:32761459-32762953 GCF_001194135.2 Octopus bimaculoides
CGTCCTGGTTTTCGAGTGACACGATGACTTGTCAATTAGGATCCTTCTCGACCACATGCACCACCTTATGACTTCTATACTCACCACTTTCTCATATTGCTCACCAAACAGGACAACTAAGTGCCCCAGCCACTGCCAATGTCTTTAGCTGTTTTGCGCTGACCCATATATTCTGGTATGAGCAGGTGTTGGTCACACTGCCTCTGCTTGTCACAGCTGGAATACCAGGCAGATACTTCTCCACATTTTGCCCCGATCAATGACCAGCAAATAATAATAATAATAATAATAATAATAATAATAATAATAATAATAATAATAATAATAATAATGTTTTCTTCGCCATTTTAATGTGATATCCTTCTCCAAAAGTGTTCTTCAAAAATATCAAATGTTTTCTTCACCATTTTAATTATAAAAGTAGGATTTTTTTTTCATATACATCGAATGGCTATAGAGGTCCAGTAAAGTAGACTAGGCACCAAAGGGGTCCATAAGCAAAAAATGGTTGAGGACCGCTGAGCAAGAGCTTCCTCCAGTTACATTTTTGGTGGGTTCATTGAATGCTCTTCTGCTGTTCTGGAAGCAGAATTACAGTAATCACTCGCCATGTCACCGTTTATTATTTAAGCTTACGTCGATTCCTCCGTGGTGTTGTTTTGCATTCATAATAAAATAAATATATACAAATTATAAAAATAATTAAAAAATAATATACTGTTTCCACTTCGTGGATTTTCACCTATCGTGGGGTGGGGATGGAACATAACTCTCACGATAGTCGCCGCCATGACTAGAAAGTTCCATGTTCAAAAACTGTCCGTCACTAATTATGTTAGCAAAATCGCTTCCAGTGTTTTTAACTGAATTTCCCATTGAAACGGGATCCAATGTTTTTGATTGGCAAAATGCGTGCGGCTGTTTCTGTTTTTGTTATTTGTTATATCGTTTCGAATATTTAATTCAAAATTGTTTTCTTTTAAAATATTTCTATTCTAAAATATTTACGTTTAACTGGAATGACACTGGTTTTTGTGGATTCGCAGGCATGACCAATTGTGACGGATTAAGACAATCACACAGGTAGGTGGTCATGGCGGAACTGAAAGCTGAACGGAAAGAACTGGAAGGAATACAAGACATTCCTCGCGAATTGCTAATATTTTAAGTCGATTCAGAAAGTACGAAAAGTAAAGTTGACTCCAGCCGGATTTGATCTCAGAAACTTGGAACCAGCACAGCGAGGGTTTCTCTCCAACACTCTCGCGATTCAACCAAATTCGCCATTCTTGTTAATGCCGTTGTTGATGTTGTTGTTGTTGTTGTTGTTGTTGTTGACGTTGTTGTTGTTTTTAAGATATTTTACCAGTAAGAAACAGCTGCGTCCAACTCACCCACAGGCCTCCCTCCAATACCGGTGAGATCAATAAGGTTAACGGCCATCTTTCCTGACCGAACGCGCGCGCGCACACACACACTGATATTTATTTTGTT
>NC_069005.1:32765430-32766634 GCF_001194135.2 Octopus bimaculoides
AGCACCACCACCAGTACCACCACCACCAGCACCACCACCGCCACCAGCACCAGCACCACCACCACCGCTACCACAGTCACGAAGTCATCATGGCGAACGCGAACACTGCACCCAGCCTTTAATCTGGAATACATTGAGTGGTTTGTTGCCGCCAGTGGACGGCTGAGGTCGTTGACCTAAACGTATATTTTAGCGCAGGCGCGGTTTTGTGTTCTTCGTTGTTGTTGTTGTTGTTGTTGCAGCTGTTGTTATCTTTAGCCTCTCTAGTGTCGCACTAGTTGCTGCTACTGCTGCTACTGCTGCTGCTGCTGCTGCTGCTGTTGGTGGTGGTGGTGGTGGTGGTGGTATCGGTGGTTGTAGTGGTGGTAGTGGTATCGTTAGTGATAATGATGGCGGTGATGGTGGTGAAATCGCTTTTGTTGTTGTCATTGCTACTGCTGCTGCTGCTTCCCCTGTTTTATTTTACCATAGATGGTATAGAGGTGTAATTGTTATTATCATAAGTGTGTGCAAGTGTGTGTGTGTGTATGTGTGTGTGTGAGTATAATTAAACCATTTGTGACGGAGTTGCAAAAATGCTAAGCAAAATGGCGGAACCAAACAATCTGCGCATTAAATTGTTCGGCGGTAATTGGAGAAATCCGTATCTATCGTGAATCCAGGCCTTATCCGGGTCATGGCGGACGAAATGATTAGCGGTATTTCTTTCAGCTCTGTACGTTTTGAGTTCAAATCCTCTTCAGGTCGACTTTACTTTTCATCTTTTGGCGGTGGTGGGGGAGGGGGCGATAGGATAAAGCCTCCCCCCACTTTCAACACTGGAGTCCATGTAATTAAACTTGCCCCCTTCTTCCTTGCTACTCTTGGGCACTTGCTCCTGTTATTCAGGAATATCTTGGAGGCTGGGAATTCTCCATCGTCCCAAGATGTCCTCCTGTATCAAGAGTACTGCGTCATCATCATCATCATCATCATCATCATCATCATCATCATCATCATTTATTTATTTATTTATTAAATTAGTTATTTTTTTACCCTGGGAGGATTGGCTCCAATCACTACCCTTTAAAAAGCGTGCTCTCGTTTGTGGAGAGCTCAGTCACTTGCACGTTAATTTCACGGGAGGGTTGTTCTGTTGATCAGATCAACAAGAACGCTTGTCGTCGTAACTGACGGAGAACCAGTTCTCCATCTGTAATTTGAA
>NC_069005.1:32769250-32770134 GCF_001194135.2 Octopus bimaculoides
GGATTGGAGTCTGGTCGATGGGGTTGGATAGAAGGGGAGAAGTAAGAGGAGCGTAACGTGAAAGAAGCATCCGTACAAACACATATGCACGCACACACACACACACACATATACACACACACACACACACACACACACACACACACATACATACATACATACATACATACATGAATATATATGACGATATTATTGTTTATAATAATATTATTGGTTATTTACGTATGCTAATACGTAAAAAGGTGGAAATTACCAATAAATAGTTAAGGGTACGAACAGGCAGCACCAGCATGCTAAACATAGCAGTCAAACTGACCAAACGACCTTTGTGTTTAAGTAAGAACTTGTGGTTTGGTAATTTTGACTGCTATGTTTAGCATGCTGGTACTGCCTGTCAGTACCCTTAACTATTAATACATACATACGTATATGCATGCGTACATGCATCCTGGCAGGGTGTTGAACAATTGCAGGCCCTTCAAACCTAGGCTATTGCAGTACTGTGTCCTTATTTTAAATGGGAAAGACGGGATCTTTGGCCTGATGCAGTGCCATCCAATTCGAGGATTGGTGCAGCTGTTAATTCCAAAACTGAGAGCTAAACCCTCCAAGATCTTCCAAATATATATCACCGCGTGTATGCTGGTGTGTACGTCCTAAATATAGAGGTTCGTCAAAAGGGACCGATAGAATAAGTACCAGGCTTTAAAGCAAAAAATGAAATGAAGTACGGGTGTATATTCGTGCGACTAAAACAAAACTTCCCCAAATTGATACCGCCAGGATGGCCATAGTGTAACGACTAAAACAAGTAAAAGATAAAAGATATATATACATACATATATATATATATATATATATATATATATATATATATATATATA
>NC_069005.1:32770234-32771613 GCF_001194135.2 Octopus bimaculoides
TATGATTTACCGTTAGCTCCAAAAGTTTTTTATTCTCTTTCTGTTTATTTCTTCGTGTTCCTTTCTGCTGAAGAGCGTAGGCTCGAAACGTAAAACACTTTCTCACCTTCCCAAGCGTTAAACTAATACACCTGTTTGTTGTTTATACACCTGTCTTCGCCTTTTGTTTTTCTGTGAATTTCAACTATGTAGATAGATAGATAGATAGATAGATAGATAGATAGATAGATAGATAGATAGATAGATAGATAGATAGATACGTATACATATATACATATATTTAAAAGTCGGGTGGTGTATAGAATCTCTTATTCGTTTTCTATTGGACTCGGCACTTATTCTCTCTCTATTGGAATTCAGATTTCCTAAGAGAAGATTTGCAAGAAATGAAACTAATGTTTCCAAAGCTCTCCGGTTGGAATTCAAAGAAATCGGTGTTGATACCAGGAAAAAAATAGTAAACTTGAAAAATGAACGGAAATGAAAGTAAAGTATTGTGTGCAATTCTTGGTGTAGTTTATGGATTGGAAGGAATTTGTCGGAATTAAAACGCTTCTAATGGAAACACAGAGAGTTACAAGAATATAGCGAGCCGGCCGTGGCATTTGAAACGGAAGTTCTTGTATTCGTGCTTTGATTTGCTTCATTTTTTAAAAAAATTCTGTTGACGTCATTAAGGAGAGGAGCAAAAGTTTGGACCAAATTATTTAAACGATGGAATGTGGAGTGCGGCCATGCTGGATCTTCCTTTTGAAGGGCTTCGGCGATCAAATAATCCACAGTGGTTATTTTTTTAAAGTCTGATATTTATTCTATTGTTCTTTATTCCAAACTGCTAAGTCACGGTGACGTAAAAGAACCAACACTAGTTGTCAAGTGGTGCGGGGGACAAAAACATAAACACGCGCATGCGCGCACACATATATTTAATAGTGGGGGTGGTGTGGGAAAGAAAACAAAAAGAATGCAGCTCCAGTAACTATTGAAGATGTTGCAAGAAGCAAAGAAAACTTTAGAAAAAGACAAGTAAGTAAATGAGTGGAAATCGAACCGGTGAGTGTGTTAATAAACAAGGCATTAAAACAGAATAACTCTCCCCAGAAATAATGAATATATATTTATATACTGACTGAGTGATTGATTGCTTGATTAGCTAAATAGCTAGGTGTATATTTAATTTTTTTAAATGAAAAATTATACACACACACACACACACACACACACACACACACACACACATATATATATATGTCTATATATATATGTATATATATAGACACGTACATAAATGGATGCATATGTGCGTGTATGTATAATAAAATACAAACGTATATATTATACACTCATTCATATATATATATATATATATATATATATAT
>NC_069005.1:32775925-32777491 GCF_001194135.2 Octopus bimaculoides
TATATATATATATATATATATATATATGTATGTATGTATGTATGTATATATGCATGTACGTATCTCGACGTGACAATTCTTTGACTTATCCCCTAATGAGGTTTTTTTCATTTCCCTTTGATTTTTTCCAATTACCCAAGTTTAGCCAGATTCCAAGGCCGCAATGATGACTTTCCCACACTTTGAATTAGCCAATGATAACAACGAAGGTCAAACGGGGTGAAGGAAAATGTCACAGGTTGAAGCCGGGGTTAATGTAGTTGATTATGTAAACAAGCTAACAACGATAATGGCCGACAATGTAAACAACGAAATCCATTCACCTCTTCGTAATTAGCTTAAACAAATTCTAACGACAGTGAAGTTTTAGTTTTGAAGACTTTAACTACGCTACTTAAAAAAAAAATATGATTTTTAAAAGATAAACACCAGAATATTGAATTCCTGGAGAGTTTAATTCGTTGAAATGTTAAGAATAATTGGAATGCAACAGCTCTTTTGGCATCGGGTAAACAGGAAGTGCTTAACAACAGATGTGGAAAGGGAAACTTCCAGAATGTTTATATTCAGAGGTCATCAAATTAAATATAGTGTTTAATTTCATGCTACATTTACTGAAATAAATATATTTTTAAAATTCAAAATAAAACCTCATAAAACCTCACATCGCTAATTTCTATGGGCCATTTTTTTTTTTTTGTAATTGCATATGCAATTAACCGGTCTTAGTTACGACCTCTGTAGCTATTGCTGAGACTTTTGTTGTTGTTGTTATTGCTGCTGCTGCTGCTGCTGCTGCTGCTGCTGGTGATTTTGGTGGTGGTGGTGGTGTTGTGGCGTTATTGTTGTTGTTGGTGGTGGTGTTGTGGTGGTGGGCTCATTCTGCTGTCACTTTTGTCGTTATTGCTGTTTTATTTATTCTCTTTTCCACTGGTTTTCCGTCGCAGTACTGCGGCCATGCTGGGGCATCATCGCCTGCAAAGGTTTTAAGTCAAATGTATGTATATATGCATATATGTATGTATGAATGTATATATGTATCAATGGATTATGTATGCATGCACGTACGTATTTATGTGTGTATGAATGCACGCATGTATTTGTGTATGTATATATGTACGCATGCATGGATGTGTGTAAGTATGTATATATGCATGTGTGTGTGTGTGTGTGTGTGTGTGTGTATGTATGCATATATGTATGTACGTACGTATCTGCAAAGAGCTTAAGACGTAGGAGATACTTGGAAAGGAATTTGGGCTGAGGAAGTTAGCAAAATTCTGTGTCAAGTCTCATCATCATCATCATTGTCATCATCACCACCACTACCACCACCACCACAGTCAGCAGCAGCAGCAACGGCAGCAGCAACAACGAACAACAACAGCGACAATGGACCAAGCGAAAATGAAATACTCTCTTGCAGCATTTTTGCACTTGTTTTGGAGAATGGAGGAAGATTTTGACCGAATTTTTATTTGGGCGGGATTCTATACTTGTGTGTGTGTGTGTGTGTGTGTGTGTGTGTGTGTGTGTGTGTGTGTGTGTGTGTGTGTGTGTGTGTGT
>NC_069005.1:32777986-32780095 GCF_001194135.2 Octopus bimaculoides
GAGAGAGAGAGAGAGAGAGAGAGAGAGAGAGAGGGAGCACACAAATGGCTTCAATATTTATTCTCTTGCCTTGTGACAGTGAAAACAAACTTGACAGGAAGATGTTTGGCAAAGTAAGAAAAGTTTATGGAGTTCTAGGAATTATCCAAATTCTAAAAATATTCGTTTAGAATTCAGGCGAATTGGGTTTAACTTCTGTGTGCATGTGTGAGACGGGGGTGGTTATATTTGTCAAGTCATCGGTACTGACCTTAATTCCGTTGACAAATTTAAGTAAATGGAATTTTCTGGGTGCTAAAATTAGTCACTTTCTAGGAGCTAAGAACTGGCACATTTCTAGGAGTTAAAGATCGCAAAAATCTCCTTTTTTTTTTAGAATATTAATGAGAATTTCACCATTAGATTCTGATTTATAACTTTGAAACGGTACACGAAAAATTCTTGACAGTAATAACGTAGATATTCGACTTTATATTCTTTTATCCCGTTTCATTTCCTTGGAAAATCGGAAGACTTTCTGTACCTCTACATAAATACACTAAGGAAATATAAGGGTTGGACTGGAGTGGTCGGAAGGCTCAGAGGAGCAGGGTGGATAGGTGGTAGGTGAGGGGAAACGGGAGACGGGCAACGGCAGGGCAAGTGCGGGGAGAGAGAGCAGAGGCGCGGTCCTCGGAACGTGCTCCGGCAAGGGCTGTATGGATAGTGGCGAGGAAATATCCACGAAGGATGAAGTAGCGAGCCATGAGTTCATACATACACACACACACACACATACACGCACATACATACACAGGCGCGCACAACACAATTATATATATATATATTTAAATGTATATACAAATATATATATGAGAACAAATAACAAAATTTTCTATCATAATTTCTCATATTTACATATGTGTGTACATGTATGTATGTATATATATATATATATATATATATATGATATAGATATATATAAGATATGTCTATATATACATTTCTATATATGTGCATGTATGTATGTATATGTACAACTATTGGTGTATGTATGTGTTTGAACCTGTTTGTGCATGCATATACATGCATCTCTTCAGATATTGGCATGTATACACATGTGCCTATGTGTGTGTCTATGTACGTACGTATTTCACTCTCACTCTCTCTCGCTCTCTCTCTCTCTCTCTCTCTCTCTCTCTCTCTCTCTCTCTCTCTCTCTCTCTCTCTCTCTCTCTCTCTCTCTCTCTCTCTCGCCCTGCGACACCAAGGGCCAAGCTGGTGGCCAAGATCAAGGAGATTTTTTGAAGATCTTTCAGGGACACAGTGAGACAGACAGACAGACAGACAGACAGACAGACAGACAGACAGACAGATAGATAGATAGATAGATAGATAGATATGGGTATGTATGTATATGTGTTTATACTTTATGTGTGGGAGTGTGAGTGAAAACAAACATCAAGTGCAGTTTTTTCAGAGAGCTTTGGCTGTGTTTCTGTGTCTTTTTCACGTTTTCTTTCTCCCTTTCTCTCTCTCTGCTTGTCTCTCTCTCTGTCTCTCTTCCCCCTCTCTTTGTCCCTCATTTACTCACTCAATATCTCTCTGTCTCTCTCTCTTTCCTCAGCCTCGTGAGAGTGTTTTTTAGCTTAAATTTCTAGATGTGAGTGAGCAAAATAAAAAATAAAGAAAGAAAAATGGAATTTCCCATTCTTCATTGGTATGGCATGTTTAAACGTGAGAAAAAAAATTAATCTAAAACGAAAATAAAATGCATTTGTCACTTATGATAATTTAAAAACATGTTCTGCATTGGTGGAATGAAGAAATAAGAATTTAAAAAGAAAATAAAGAATATAAAAAAAAATGAGTGACGTAGAAGGAAGCAGAGTGTATAGAGAAACAGTCATGCTTATGTACCAACCGACATTACCATTTATACATACATATATACATACATACATACATACATACATGCATACATACATACATACATACATGCATACATACATACATATATACATACATACATAGTGTGTGTGTATGTATCTATGTATGTATATATACATACACACACACGCACATATATATATGTATATACATACATATATACATATATACATATATATA
>NC_069005.1:32781300-32781945 GCF_001194135.2 Octopus bimaculoides
ATATATATATATATATATATATATATATATACATATATATACATATATGCATATATATCTGTCTATATACATATATAATTGCAAACATTACTTCATATACATATATTCATATACATATATATATATATATATAATTTTATATACATAAATATAGGCATATATAATATACAAATAATTATGCATCTACATATGTATGTGTGTGCGTCTGTATACATGCGTATACACATATATATATACACATATATATATATACATATATGCATAGATATATAGATAAATACATTCATATATATATATATTCATATGTGCAAACATGTATGTATGTTTGCACATGAATGTTTTAATGCATGTGTATAAGTGTGTGTGTGTGTGTGTGTGTGTGTGTGTGTGTGTGTGTGTGCGCGTAGGATAGGTCTCCATTTTATTTTCCTGGTTTACTTGTTTGAATTTTTCTTTCCTTCTCTCTTTCTTTCTTTCTTTGGGATTGCCCATCTAAGATGTTCGCCGTGCCTCCCGTCCTTCCCTTTCGCCGGCGCCGCCGCCGCCGCCGTCTTCACCCTTTCGTTTCTGAAGAAGGAAAGAAATCAAAAATAGAACGAAAGAAAACGGAATTATTTCTTTTACAACACACCCACACCCCGAAAT
>NC_069005.1:32782696-32784482 GCF_001194135.2 Octopus bimaculoides
AGAAGCAAGCCAAGCGATGACTTACTTAACATGGACTATGCTTTCGTTGATTGTTTTAGGTGTCCATCGAACTACGAGCGGACGTAGACATGTCTTGACTTTCTCTCTGTTGACCCGGTGATACGCACTTCCAGGATGTGACAGCTGAAGAGAGAGAGAGACAGAGACAGGGACAGAGTGAGAGACATAGAGAGAGAGGGGGGAATGGAGTGGCGGGAGGAGGGAGAGCTGTTCCGCCTCTCTATCTGGTATAAGTGGATGAAAGGATAAACTTCGAGAATTTGTAGGAGACACAAAAGAGGCGATGACAACTGTTCCTAAGAATAAGACAGCAGGAATAGAGAAAGGAAAGGAGCGTAGCAGAGTGTGTATTAGAAATAGAGAGAGAAAGAGAGAAAGGGCAAAGAAAAAGAGGATGACGAAGAGTGAGAGAGAAGGGGAGAAAGAGAGAGAGAAGAGAGAGAGAAGAGAGAAAGGGAGAGACTTGGAAATAAAGAGTTGCAGAAAGACGGCAAAAACGAAAAACAACAACAAAGAATTTAAAGAGAGTGAGCGAGAAGAGGGAGGAGAGAGAGAGAGAGAAAGAGAGAGAGAGAAAGGGAGAGAGAGATAGAAAGAAAGAGAGAGAGAGAAAGAAAGAGAGAGAGAGAAAGAAAGAGAGAGAGAGAAAGGGAGAGGAGATTTTGTTAGAGAGAATCGCAGAAAGAGAGATGTCACAAGAAAACTAGAGAGAGAGCGAGAGAGAGAGGGAGAGAGACAGAAACAGAGACAGAGAGAGACAGAGATATAAAGAGTGAGAGAGAGAGAGGTAAAAAGAGAAAGAGGTAAAGAGAGAGAGAGAAAGATAAAGAAAGAGGTAGACAGAGACAAAGAGAGACAAGGAGACAGAGAGAAAGAGAGGTAAAGGTAAACAGAAAGAGGGAAAGGTAAAGGTGTGGATGGTGAAGATATTAATGGAACCATCTTCAGACCAAATAAAAACCAATGTTATGACAATATGAAGGATGAGGAATGAAGAATTTGACAAAGTCAGACGTCAGACAGTGACGGAAATAGCAGACGATACGGTCAACAGGAAGCCACTTCTGACGCATATCGCTACTCCCTTCATCTTCTGTCTCCCTTTCTTCCCATCTTTCTTTCATTTCTTCTCCATTATTTTCCAGTCCCTTCTTCCCCCCCCCCCTCACTCTATGTCCAGTTGCTGCTTTTCGTGATAGTGTTGTTGTTGTTGTTGTTGTTGCCGTCTTTGCATTTCGTCTTAGTCACGTGGTTTACGTAACTAACCAAAGGAAACATTCCACAATTGTTTGCCGTTTCCACAGACATGCCTGACCATCACCATCGCTTTCGTTGTCCTCCATTGGCCTCTCTTTAGCTCTCTCTTTCTATCTTTCTCTCTATCTTTCTCTCTTTCTCTCTCTCTTTCTATCTTTCTATCTTTCTCTCTCTCTCTCTCTCTCTCTCTCTCTCTCTCTCTCTCTTTCACTCTATCTCCATCGCTTCACACACACCCATGTATCTATGGATTACTGAGTGAATTTTTGTAGGTAACTGTTCTCGTTCAGTTCGTGTGTGTATGCATTCAGGCTCATTAGTATGTATGTATGTATGTATGTATGTATGTATACATGTGTGTATTCTTGTATGTATGTGTGTAGTAAGAAGCTTGCTTTCCAACCACATGGTTCCAGGTTCAGTTCCACTGCGTGGCACCTTGGGCGAATATTTTCTACTATAGCCTCATACATACATACATACATACATACATACATACATATATATA
>NC_069005.1:32784492-32785069 GCF_001194135.2 Octopus bimaculoides
TATATATATACATAAACACACGCACGCTCGCATACACACACACACAAAGAAACAGGTGGAGAGATAAACAGAGTTACACAATTTCTCGTTCATTACTCTTTTTTTTTTTTTCTTTAGTTTCTGTAATTATTTTTGTCTAAACAATGTATTGTTTGGTCTGAATATTTTCTTTTTATCGCTGATTGGTGAATTCCTTTGTTTATTAGTCTGTTTACGTGAGTTTTGAGTGTTGTCTGGTTTCTTTGTTTGTTTGTTTGTTTTGTTTTGTTTCTTGTCTTGTGTATTTGTTTGTTCGTTGGTTCGAGTAAATTGCATGCTAGCAAAAACGCGCGAACATTCAGAAGACAAGCAGAACACAGAGACACACACACACACACACACACTTGCACGTACATACAAGTACTCATAAAACATGCATACACATATGTAGACATATACACAGTCACTGAAGCACACGGACACATACACACACAAATACACTCAGGTCGGAATATGATTCTCAATTTGTTGTTTTCGAAATGAAACCAATAAGCCAGAGATAATATCATATATATATATATATATATATATATATATA
>NC_069005.1:32785952-32787801 GCF_001194135.2 Octopus bimaculoides
CTTTTTTTGATTCTAGTCGGTAGGATGGTTTGACTACGATGGATAATCAACTGCTATTTCTAGCACGTTTCAAGACGACATAGAGCAGTGATTCTCAACCAATTTTTATTTATTTTTTTGCTTATTCCCTTGATTCCTGTTTTCTGCCGAACCGATCGGTTACGGGGGATGTAAGCACACCAACATCGGTTTTCATGCAATGGTGGCGGGTATGGTAGCAACTGCTTTATTGAAAGCGTTTATTATTGTTCAACGCTTGAAATACGAGAGTAGAAAAGCAGCCAACAACTGATGAAGGGTCGTTCTTTATGTTGTTTGTCTTGTTTTCCATTTGTGCCTTTCGTTGTTCGAAAATATAGCTCATATTCCATGTACTCGTACTTCTCTAAAACATTTCAGGCCTTGTGACTATAGTAGAAATTATTATTATTATCGTCGTCATCATCGTCGTCGTCGTCTCGTTGTCTGCAAATGTCTTTCACGGCGGTGTAGATAAATTTGGATTATTACCAAGATTTTAGAAGATGGAAGTATTTCTGGGTTTTTATTTTCTATTTTTATTTATTTATCTATTGCAGTATTTTACGGACTAGAGACCGTTGGGACGTCTGTGCCAATACTTAGGATAGACCAAAGTTCTGTCTTCGAGACAAGAATTCATTTTACTTTCTTGTTTACAATATCCAAAATTTCGTTGTCTATGAGAAGAGTGGAGGGAGAGATGTTAAGAAGAGAGAAGGGGTAGCACTGGAGACGCTCCTTTAAAACAAAACGAAGAAATAAGCTTAGGCTGCATGAAGCCGGATTAGAAGAAAGAACGAACACAAGAAAGAAAATTTCAAAAACAATAATAAACAGGAAAAAAAAAATGATAATGAAACAGATACATTCGAAAGCATAAACAACCAACAGTTTTATTTCCCAAAACGCACATTTTTACGACATAAACAAAAGTTATTGCAACAACAATGCATACATACTTTTGTCAAACGGAGAAAATATTGAAAAAAATATAAATGAACACCAGTCGTTGGGTGGAGGGAGTCTAGAAGTTGTTCGAAGACAACTGCGGCTGCTACAATAACTACAACAATAGTAATTGCAGTAACGACAGCAGTACCAGTAAAACTGTCAGTCACAACGGCAACAATTACAATAATACTGAAACGAACACGTACGCTGTCGAACGGGAAGTGATGTACACGTGTAGGTAACAGATTTTGCCTGAATTTTTGCCAACGTCGAGGTTTTCTTTTTTAATGTCTGGATAGAATGCCGTACCCAGACAGGACTGTGGGAAAATAACATTTGTAGAGACTACATATTTTTGTCTGTAAATTTATTCGGGGTGAACAAGGAGAAAAGTGATCTACTGTAGTTTTGTGCAATAAAGGATGAAGTGATTTTCTCTGTGACCTAGATGGACCAGTTAAGGAAAGCTCTGACGAATATTTGGGCAAACATTTTCTATAAACAGGGTGGCAAAGTCTACTTCTCTTTTTATGCAATGTTTTATAGCGAACTTGGGACCGTCGGGACATTTCTACAAATACCTGACCGGTCAAGAATAGGTTCCTCTTGGGCTATGTTTCTAGTGACACCAGCCACCCTCCAGGCGACCCCTTCTAACTTTTTATTCACCTGGACACCCAAGACGATTTAGAAAGCGCCTTCCGAATTTCATGCGAGTCTACTTCACAGACACGTACGTGCATATTCGTGTGTGTGTGTGTGTGTGTGTGTGTGTGTGTGTGTGTGCGCGCGCTTATAAAAAGATAATGGACAGGCAGACAGACAGCTAGCTAGCTAGCTAGATAGATAGATAGATAGATAGATAGATAGATAGATA
>NC_069005.1:32789139-32789730 GCF_001194135.2 Octopus bimaculoides
TATATATATATATATATATATATATATATATATAGAGAGAGAGAGAGAGAGAGAGAGAGAGAGAGAGAGAGACAGACAGACAGACAGACAGACAGACAGACAGACAGACAGTGATGAACAATTACAAAGTAACATATACATTCTGATACCTGTATTTTAATTTACAAGACCACACAACTGTTTGTATACATAGTACTCTCTCTCACACACGCACGCACCACACACACACACACATATATATATATATATATACGTATGTACGTATGCATATGTGTGTCTATATATATAAAAAAACAAGCATGTATATAAATGCATATGCACACACACACACATATATATATATAAATATATGTATGGATGTATATGCATGTGTGCGTGTGGGTGTGTGCACGTGTGTGTGTGTGTGTGTGTTTCTGTGTGCGTTCATACGCATGTGTTGTGTTCGCCATTTTGTGGCCATTCCCTCTGCCTGGTACAGCTGTCGTAATGTTTGATGTCGGTAACGCATTACTACATCCGGTCACGTGAGACGTCAAATGAACTCTAATAAAACGATAAAGCATTGATAACACACCTGCATCATGGATATTT
>NC_069005.1:32789852-32792050 GCF_001194135.2 Octopus bimaculoides
GTGCGTGCGTGCGTGCGTGTGTGTGCTTGTGTGTGTGCGTGTGTGCGTGTGTGTGTGTATGTGTGTGTGTGTGCTTCTATGTATGAACGTGTGTATGTATAAGCACAAATGTACATATAGTCAGTATGTACTAACACGTGATCTTAAAGACGGCGTCTTCACGATGACATGCGAGTTTAAATGTAAAGATTATTTTAGTATATAGGTGTGAATGTGGAGAGTAAAAGATGAAATGCAAGAAGCTAAGGGGGTAAATTATTGAAGAAGTTTTGGGGATTTCTTATATGGCAGTCGCCATATTTCATTCCACAACGGCTACCTCTGCTGAGTGGTGGGTTACATAATTGGACTGTTATCTAACATTCTGTTGAACCTCTAGTGCCAACTCGATTGGTAAGGTCAGCCGCAATGGATATGTAATACTGTGAAAGTAATTGTGCTTTACCAGTAAGCTACCAGTTATATAAACCATTCGTTTTATTATATAATAATATATACATATATTTAGAAGATCGTCGTAGTTCGCTTGAAGCATTGTAGTACAGAAGAAGAAGAAACGAAGATGGAAATGAAGAAGGCTTCTAACAATGCAGAAATGAAAAACTTTAGCGAAAGAAATGTGTATCTGCGTAGATCCTGCCATTTGGAGAGCCGGGGGTACAATGACACCGTTTGCGTTTTAGTCCGGTGTTTGACCTAGCAGCAGTAGCTTTCCCAATGATGGTGCTGTTGGTGCCGTAGAGGTCACACGGACGGCGATGGTGGCAGACTGGCTGCTAACCTACAGCCAGTCTTCTGCCACCGCCCAGTCCTCCACCATCGCCTCCTTTCATCTCTGCAATGTTAGAAGCATTCGTCGTTTCCTTCTTCGTTTATTATTTCACTTATATCTATGTGTGTATGTGTATGTGTTTGTTTGTGTGTGTGTGTGTGTGTGTGTGTGTGTGTGTGTGTGTGTGTGAAAGCGTGTGTGTACGTGCGTGTATAAACACACATGCACATACACACACTCACACACTCACACATACACATACACACATTCACACACACACATGCACACACACAGACAAGAATACTCTATTTATTGTGTGAACGTTCACCCACGCGATAAATCAAGAAAAGACTCGACTAAATCATTTAAAGAATTTAACCTAACAACCACAATGAATAGCAACATTAATATGGTAAACTAGTTGGACATTAGATGTAGATACTAGCAAATACCGATCCTATAGAAAGCCAAATGAGAGACTACTGTTTATATACAAACACTGCAATCGCCCTCTGTAATCTTGAAAAATGTCGTTAGTAATATTAGCAGACGTCACGCTAATATTACTTCTGACAGAATATTTTAGCTTTGCTGCATATTTGTACAATAGCACTCTGAAAGAAAAGAGATTGGTTTTATTGCTGCATATTTGAGCAAAAAACTGTTGTTTAGTGACAAAGGATAACATTTTCTACGTCACGATAGTATGTCCATCCATACTTATAAAACAACACGACCGCAAAATTTTCTGGTATAATCGTCCTTTTGGTTTGAATATAGCTGCTTCTTATGAAAGGTGCAAGCATCAGTCCTATCTTCGAAAAAGGTTGTAGAGCAGATTGTGGAAACTAGAGATGAATAGCTCTTCTATCAATAACTGGGAAGATCTTGGCTCGTATTCTGTTAAACAGAGTAAATGAGAATATCTACCCAAATGTCTTACCTGTGTGGTTTCCGTAGCGGAAGAAGCACTGTGGTTTAACGATGGCGGTGCAAATTATCGCTTTTGATGGAGAGATTATATTGAGTAGTACCTTTCTATAGAGCTGCGTTTCTCATGCGGGGACCATATGATTTTGTTGTTCAAATTTATATGTATTAATCTGCTTATATCTCTACAATGCCCAAAATATTTTAATATTTTTTTTATACAGTTCCTAATAATATTCAATCATAAAAATATAATAGGAGTTTTTTGACATCGAATGGCTATGAGGGCCCACCCATTCTTGAGTAGAATAGGTCCCAAAGGGGGCCATAGCTAAGAAATGGTTCATAACCACGGGTATAGACGAAGAGTTTTTCTAGCCACATGTATAGTTTGAATGACCGATGTGCGTTCATTAAAAAGGAATGCCCACATTTGCATTACTTTCGACCCAACCCTCTTGTGTGTGTGTGTGTGTGTGTGTGTGTGCATGCATAT
>NC_069005.1:32793254-32793666 GCF_001194135.2 Octopus bimaculoides
ATAATAATAATAATAATAATAATAATAATAATAATAATAATAATAATAATAATGATGATGATGATGATGATGATGATGATGATGATGATGATAATAATATATAAATATGGGCGCAGGAGTGGCTGTGTAGCTTGCTTACCAGCCACATGGTTCCAGGTTCATTCCCACTGCGTGGCACCTTGGGCTAGTGTCTTCTACTATAGCCTCGGGCCGACCAAAGCCTTGTGAGTGTGACCAACACGGTCACTACTACTGCTACAACCAACAAAAAATGCTCCCACGTGGACTATTGACACCAGTAAGGAACAATTATGAACTTTTCATTTAATTTCATTTTTTTAAATATATATTTTGATAAGGTTCGTTTTTACAAGAACGGAAACATGTTAAAAATATCTGACAAAATTTTAAA
>NC_069005.1:32794419-32795441 GCF_001194135.2 Octopus bimaculoides
ATATATATATATATATATATATATATATATATATATATAATACACACACACACACACACTAATATACAGGATACGGAGCTGTTAAATTCCCCTTAAATTTCAGTGTATTTGATGACGTGTCAAATTTTTCGACGCACAATTGGGACCTGGTCATTGACACGGCTCCCGTGGGACTGGGTCAGTGTGACACACATACACACACATATACAAGCGCACACACACACACACACACACACACACACACAAACTCGCCCCCTCAGACGCATACATACAGGCGCATGCACACAAACACTCCACACGCGCGTATGTACACACGCACACACAAACACACATATAATTGCAGATTGCTTAATACAAAAATGTATGTTATGTATATGAAAATATATGAGCGCATCCTTAACCACAGGCGTGTGTGTGTATGTGTGTGTGTGTGGCTAATAACCTTGCTTCCCAGTCTTGGGTTCAATCCCACTGCGCGATACGTTGGGCAAGTCTTTTCTAGTATAGTCTCGGGCCTACAAGACAGCTGTCATAAACACAAACACACAAGTATAATATATATATATATATATGGCCACCCACATATGTGTGTGTGTGTGTGTGTGTGTATACGACGGGCTTCTTTCAGTTTCCGTCTACCAAATCCACTGACAAAGATTGGTCGATACGAGGCTATAGAAGACACTTGCTCAGGATGCCGCGCAGTAGGACTGAACCCGGAACAACATGGCTGGGAAGTAAGCTTCTTACCACACAGCCACGCCTGTGTCTCTGTATATTATGTTGTGTTATATCCTATATCATTTAACTACACATATATATTATACATGACTACGTTTATGTTGGTGTAATATACATGATAGAAATTCATATGAGAGAGTGCGCTCGCGCATTTGTTTATGTATGTACATATACATACTCTATACATATATTCATGTTCACATACACACAAACACACACGCACGTACATATACAAATTATATATATATATATATATATATATATATATATATATGTGTGTG
>NC_069005.1:32795541-32796352 GCF_001194135.2 Octopus bimaculoides
GTGTGTGTATATATATATGCGTACCTATGTATGTATGTATGTATGTATGTATTCATACATACATACAACTGAAGATCAGAACTGATTACAAGTTCAGGTTTCATACCTGTAATTATTGGGGCACCGGGATATCTAACACACTGCCTAAATACCAATCTTGAGAAATTAAGCTCCTCAAAACCAGAAAGGGGAGAGTTAATTCAAAGACAGCAGATCCAATCCATCATTGGAACTGTAAAAATCTGTGAAACTTTCCAAAAGTGTATCATTTAAGTATATATGAGCATGTCTAGATATGCAACTATATACATGTGAAGATATACTTAAAACATACAAATCTGCATATACATACATACATACATATATACTCTGTTGTTGATGTTGAAATTCCAATGAAGGAGTCTTGAATCTAGGTTAGAAACCGGTTCTTTCTCTATTGGCAAGAAATCTTGAAATAAAACTGAACAATAATATACATGCAAACATGCATGCATGCATGTATGTATGTATGTATGTATGTATGTATGTGTGCGTGAGTGTGTGTGTAACAACGACTAGTTATAATGAGTTACATTCGGTTCGATGATGGCCGTTTGTGTATGAATGTTGTTCTGGGGGGATGATGGCGATGGAGGATGGGGGATGGCGAGAGGGGAGGGGAGGAACGGTTCCTTCCGAGGGAAGTAAAGGGGGGGTAGTGCGGAGGTGCATCGCACGTTGTTTTGTGGAATTTCACAAGGAAACTATAAATGCGAGTAGCGTGTACTGACATATATAAAACATTAGTTGCAAATATATATATACACACATA
>NC_069005.1:32796964-32797697 GCF_001194135.2 Octopus bimaculoides
ATATATATATATATATATATATATATATATATACATACACATTTTTGTATATAAATAAATATATATATGTATATATATGTAAAAAAATATATATATATGAATGAACCGCGTCAAGTTCCTATGTTTATATTTGAACTTTAATGCCATAAATGTGAATAAATTTGTATTTATTCATGTACCAATCCGTGTATCACACACACATACACACATACACACACACACACACACACATACACACACACACATACATACACACACACATACACAAATATCATTCTCCTATATAAATAAATATAAATAAACACAAGCAAACACACGAATATATATGTATATATATATATGCATTCAATTACACCCTTTACACAGTTTCCTAGAGTGTATATATGCGATATATAAATAACCTTCTCTCAAACACGGCATAGAATATATTTCTTTGTCAACTCCATATTGTCATTAAATCACCAAAAGAATGACTGGTACAACACACGCACACACACACACACAGAACACGCATACACATATGTATATATACATATATACATACATATACACATACATATATATGCATGCATATATACAGTTATACACTTGTATATACACTTGTATATACACATGTACGTGCATATATATATATATGCACATATATATAAATATATATATACATACATACATATAAATATATAGAATATATATTATATATATACATATATATATATATATATATATATATATA
>NC_069005.1:32799385-32805860 GCF_001194135.2 Octopus bimaculoides
GTGGCGGCGGTGTTGGTGGTGGCAGTGGCGGTGGTGGCAGTGTTGTTGTTGTTGTTGTTGGTGGTGGTGGTGGTCGTCGTCGTCGTCGATTATATATAGATGTCGCTTTAAATCGGAGTATATGCATATATATATTATTACTATTACGATATATTATTATTTAGTTATTAGACTTGTGTCTAATACTTAATGCACATACATCGCGGAAGCCCAAATTTATATTTCTCAAGAACGTTGTGTTAAATAACAGGAAAATGTATAGATGCGCATTCCTGCCCTTTTGCGATTCGTCAGCAACATGTTCCCGCTGGCAACTGCATGCCAAGTGAAACCACGTCGTCACCGATATCGGAAAAACAGTGACTGAAAAATCAGTGACCTTACAATTTGCCGACCGCCTGAATAAAATTCGTTACGCACAACAGAAGCAGAATTGTCTCAGAACGAATACCACAGTTAATCTGGCTTTCAGTGGTGTATTTATATTAAGTGTGATGCACAGATTACTATTTTAATCTAATACTATTTCTTTTAATGTTCTGCGTTAATAAAAACATCATGCACATAAGACGTGAGATTTCGAACAAGGGAAATAATTATGAGAGGTGTTACGGGTTACATCTTTAACGACGCTAAAGTAGAAGATTACCTCAGTAGAGCACTTGGGTCGATACACATTACCATACCCTCTCCCTATAACTTCTGACTTTGTGCCAAGGCAAAAATCAATAGCAAGCATAGGTGTCTACAAAGTTATTAGATAAAAACAATATTTAGCAGCCTTAACTATCAGTGGTTCCATGGTGTAGTGGTTATCACGTCTGCTTAACACGCAGAAGGTCGCGAGTTCGAAACTCGCTGGAACCTTTACTTTTTTTATATTTTGATATTGATCTTCCATATATTTTTTATCTTATTGTTTAAGGCGATGGGCTGGCAGAATCGTTAACTCGCCAGACAAAATGCTTAGAGGTATTTCGTCCGTCTTTATGTTCTGAGTTCAAATTCACTTGTCCGTGACAAAAAAATATAAAACCGAAGAAAAAACCTCAATCAATACAAGTAGGTTCCTGCCAGTTTCGAACTCACGACTTTCAGCGTTTGAAACAATTACGATAACCACTACACCATGCAATCACCGAACTATTGAGTTTACCAAATACTGCTTTACCATATATATAAACAGATTCAAGCGAGTTCTGAAATCGACATTGTTGAGGTGATGAGTCTAGAGCCTTCCACTCCTTATTATATAATAGATCCGTCCATTGTAATATAGTTAGATCTCCAGTTATGAAAACTCCGGATCGAACTGACTTACGTATCATACAACTTGTATATGATAAGAAAAAATATTTGCCTTTGTTTCAGCGAGTGGTTCCATGGTGTAGTGGTTATCACATCTGCTTTACACGCAGAAGGTCGTGAGTTCAAAACTCGCTGGAACCTACTTTTTTATTTTTCAATTCTGGGAATTATAATTTTAGAAAGAATAGGCAAACATATTTCAAAGTAGAATTGAAACATTGTCAACGAAATGATCCAGCATGGCCGCAGTCAAATGACTGGAACAAATAAAAGAATAAATAAGAATAATAACGAATCGATCGTACTTCGAACGCACGACCTTTTGATGTGTTTAGTTATGTCCCTTTGTGTCAGCGGCCGTTGTTGTTCTTTGTGATGGTGATGGGGTGGCAGTTCAATTACTTCAATACCAGGTTTCCAACCACTGTATTTATTTCGTCGACCCCGAAGGGATGCGTGGCATTGTTGACGTCCGCGAAATTTGAACTCAGAACGCAAAGTGCCAGAAGCAACGCGATTTAGCATTTTGTTCGACACGCTGACAATTCTACCAGCAAACACCGCTGTACAATATAATGTAATAAAACTAACAACAACAATAACAAGAAAGAGGGTGGTAGCATTAAAAACAAGCAAAAGAAAAAATAAATAAAGCTAGGCTCCAGTGAGTTTCGAACTCACGACCTTCTGCGTGTAAAGCAGACGTGATAACCACTACACCATGGAACCACTCGCTGCTTCGGGATTAAATATTTTTCTTGTCATACGTACGTGAAATCGGTCTGAAGGTTTCATAGTCTAGTGACGTTAAAATATATACCAGTAATATACTGCGGCTTGAGTTTATCCATTGAACACTCTACTGTCTGTGTCAATGTTGGAGATAAATGCTGAGATGAGATCAATATCTATTGAGAAGACTAATAGACCAATAGACCAATAGTCATTATTTTATGAACCTCTGAAACAATAGACGTTTGAGGGAATCTAGTAGGATTCGAAACCCTGGCGAGAAAGAAACACTTCTTGTTAACGCAATGATTCTGATAATCCGCTGTAGTTTGAAAGTAGCTCAACGTTCATCTCTGTATTAGAAACAACTTCTGTATGATAAAGCAATATTGTAAAGCATTCTATCGTTCGGTTCCATGGTGTAGTGGTTATCACATCTGCTTAACACGCAGAAGGTCGTGAGTTCGAAACTCGCTGGAACCTATGTGTTTCTTTTTGGCTTTGTTTACTTGTTTTCGACGCAACTATCCTCTTTCTTCTTGTGTTCTTGTTCTTGTTAGTTTTATTACACAGGACTGTAAAGCAAAATGTTACTGTGTCGAAGAAAATGCTAAGTGGTGTTACTCCTGGCGCTTTGCGTTCTGAGGTCAAATTTCAAAGACGTAAATTTTGCCATGCATCCCTTGTGAAATAAGTACCAGTTGACCACCGGGGGTCGATATAATCGACTATCCCCCCCCCCTCCAGACCTTGTACCTGTAATAGAAAGGATTATTAACAATCTTTTGTCATATTCTGTCAATAAAAATTTATTTGTTTATTGAATATAATTTGGCGCGAATATTTTATCCAGTTTACACAATAAAACGAATACAACCTGTGAATTAATAATTTAAATATCGATATAGTTATAAAACATTATCGATTAGTTAATTTATAATACTTTATATAATATATATATAACAGTCTATAATATTCTATTAAGTAAAATCATTGACTTGAGAATATTCCGTATAATTTGATGAGTTAAATATTTAAATCCAGTCACTTAGGTCACTTATGGCTTTCATCAGTTCGGGATCGATAAATAAAGTAGAATTCCAGAGTGGTGTATTGGTAGAATAAAACATTTTGTGGAATGTTTTCTGGTTCTGTAGGTTCTGTGTTCGAATTCCATCTCTCGTCAGCGAAATATAATAAAAATATAGATATTATTAATAATATTTTATGCTTTCCGGGATATAAAAAAATAAGGGCCTGTTCTATCGGTAATACTAAACTAAATATATCAATCCCCACTCATGGAATTAGAAGCCCGGTGTTAAAAAAATAGTGGAAAAATATCAGGTTCCAGCGAGTTTCGAACACACGACCTTCTGCGTGTGAAGCAGATGTGATAACCACTACACCATAGAACCAGATACCAGCTGCTCTCCATCATTGTTATATTATATTGAAGCTGAGGTGCAGAGCTGGCTGAATCGTTAGCACGCCCGGAAAAATGCTCAGCAGCATTTCGTCTGTCCTTACGTTCTGAGTTCAAATTCATCCTTTTCGGGTCGATAAATTAAGTACCAGCGAAATACTGGGGGTCGATGTAATCGACTCATTCCACCACCTCCCCCAAGCTGCCCTTGTGGCAAAATTTTGAAATAATACTAATTATTATTATATTTCGGTGACCGGAGATTGAATTCGAACACAGAACTTACAGAATCAGAAAACATTCCACAAAATGTTTTATTCTACCAATACACCACCCTGGAATTCTACTTTATTTATCGACCCCGAACTGATGAAAGCCATAAGTGACCTAAGTGACTTGATTTAAATATTTAACTCATCAAATTATACGGAATATTCTCAAGTCAATGATTTTACTTAATAGAATATTATAGACTGCTATATATATTATATAAACTATTATAAATTAACTAATCGATAATGTTTTATAAATATATCGATATTTAAATTATTAATTCACAGGTTGTATTCGTTTTATTGTGTAAACTGGATAAAATATTCGCGCCAAATTATATTCAATAAGCAAATAAATTTTTATTGACAGAATATGACAAAAGATTGTTAATGATCCTTTTTACTACAGGTACAAGGTCTGGAGTGGGGGGACAGTCGATTATATTGACCCCCGGTGGTCAACTGGTACTTATTTCATCAACCCCGAAAGAATGAAAGGCAAAGTGGACCTCGGTGTCATTTGAACTCAGACCGTTACTCTACCACTAAGGCGGCGATGGAAAGAATATTCTGCAGTATGTGTTTCAAATGTCTCAGCTCTGAGTTCAAATCCCACCCAGGTTATTCTCGTGTTTTGGAGCTCTTTGTCTTCCTATCTTCCGCTCTGAATCGACGAAATAGTTTTGTTGACAGCCAACGTCACGAGTTCAAGACACGATAAAACCTTAGGAAGTTTGTTTGATTTGAACCCGCAATATTTCGCTTCACATTGCTGTTGTTATGTTGCTCTAATACTTTGGGTTATGTTTTCGTCGCTGTCGTCGTCGTCGTCGTCGTTGTTGTTGTTGTTGTTTTTTATTGCTTCTCAAATTCTAAGAAAGATTGCGGAAAATAAACTTGAACGAAATGAATTTATGAAACGCGATGCTTGAAAACAATCAACACACAACACAACACAACACAACACAACACAACACAACATAAACACAACATAAATACAACATAAATATAACACAACATAAACACAACATAAACACAACATAAACACAACGCATGCCACACTAATAACAATCATAAACTGCAATCAACTGGGAACCGCATAAAGCCACTTATTCAATTTCTTGTGCAGTCAAACATTGGATTTACGATGAGTTTTTTGCATAAAGAAACGCCACAGAAATTCTAGAAGCAAAAATCTAGTCAAATAAATCAATCGCGAGACATTTGAATATAAGAAAAACGATGAGGGATTTCGTTTCCTCTTCATGTTTATTTCTTTCTAAAGAATCCTGTCAGATTTCATGGAATATATAGTCGAATTGCTGAGATTGCAAGAATTTAATGATAGAATGACAGTTTAATGGAATTGGATAAGGTTTGTAGTCTGTATTTTGTATTACGTCAGAGGCCTGTTCTGTGATTCGAACCCGTTCCTTGCAGTTGGTCAGGAAATACATGTACAAAAAACTCCCTCTCATCCGGTACTCAAATAACCAGAATTCTCAAACAACCGGCACCCAGAAAAAAAAAGAGAAAAATGTGTTGTTAATTAGTGTAATGAGAAATTGCGCTAATTCGTGTCAATTAATTAATTGTAATAGAAAAAAAGCTTCTACTGCATTTAAAATGGATTGTCGCTTCTAAAAATGTTGTGCAGTGATTTTGTCTTACTGTATTTATTATACCCGTATCTCATTAGGTTAATAAAACTTAATTACTTCGATGAAAAAATAAAACATCAAAAGTATAAGAGATCAAACAATCGACAAAAAAAGAACCCTAATCACCAAGGAAACAAAGAAAAAGAGAAGACGAGGGGAGAGATTAAGCTGCAGAAGATGGAGAGGGTGGAAGGCAGAGAGTAACAGGTTGTATACCCCAGAAAAAAATGGCGTGTTTAGCCGCGCCTCGCAGACACGATTGCAAAGGCGTTGCCGCGGAGAATGGCGCCAGCAACGTTCGTTGCAATAAACCACCCCCACCTCGCGGTGCTCATTTCTCAAACGGGCCGCAGTAATCCCGATCTTGCGGAGGAAATCAGCAACGCATGGTCTGAGAACATCCGAAGTCTCGACGACGACCGTCACAAAGTGACAGAAACCGGTCAGGCCCCTATATTTGTTCATTTTTTTCTCCTCTGCGTTACGGGTGGCTATAACCGGGTTTGCTGTCGATGGAGGGACAACGTGCCGCAGCACGTCGCACCCCAGATTAGGGATCTGGCTCCCTCGTACTTACTCCAATTGTACTTCCATTTCTTCGTGTCTCACCTTTCTACAATATTCAGAATAATAATGATAATACTGATGTACATACAGAGTTTTAATGAGTTTTCTAAGGGGCAATGGTAATTTAAAAAGTGATGATCAGATATCCGGAAAATTCAGTTATCCGCCAACACTCCGGTACAAATGGTGCCGGATAGGATAGGAGTGGGTTTACTGTAGTAGCTGTGATTGTAAATGTTGGTAAGCGTGAGTCACAGATTTTGTGTTCATCTCCCAAATGAAGAATAAAAACTTTGTATCACAGCACCAAGGAAATTTTAAGAGTGCATATACGTAGTTACATTATCTATATATAAACACACACACACATATATGTATTACATATAGATAGATAGATAGATAGATAGATAGATAGATAGATACATACATACATACATACATACATACATGCATACATACATACATAGACATTTATATACACATACACATCTATGCACTTCTAGGGTGCT
>NC_069005.1:32806214-32806930 GCF_001194135.2 Octopus bimaculoides
TATATATATATATATATATATATATATATATCGTCAAGAAGGGCGCCTAAGCAGACATCAAAAGACCAAGAGCATGACTAAACGCCTATCTAAACACCAATGGTCGCAGACGAATCAACTGATGTGTGAAAGGGAGTGAACTCCCTTGAGGAAAATCGTCTCCATGTCCCGGATGACGGGAGCAGCGGTGGCAGCAGCAGCAGCAACACCAGCAGCAGCAGCAGCAGCAGCAGCAGCAGCAGCAGCAGCAGCAGTAGTAGTAGTAGTAGTAGTAGTAGTAGTAGTAGTAGAGCAAAAGCTAATCTTCCTTGTCTCTTTCGCTGCAAAATTTCATGGCTATTCCAATAACGATGTTTGGTATCTACCAAAAGACTAGAATTGGTATTTTGTGTCAGTCGCGTTGCCTCAATAAACTTGACATTTCTCGAAAGAAGATGGTTTCAAAAATGACATTGGGACACAAAACCGCTTCCTGCGATTTCGCACAAACATGTCTGATTTCTGCAGTAAAAAGGCCCGATTAAAAAAGAGGGAGATGGTGAACGTTGACCAATGTAGGGTCCTAATAGCCGCTGGTCCTTCTTTCGATTTTGCTGACCTTTACGTTCTGAGTTCAAATCAACTTCGCCTTTCATTCTTGCTGGGACAATTAAAACAAAGTACCAGTCATATATTGTTGCTACAACAATAAAAGCAGCAACGCAGAAAGGAGGAGC
>NC_069005.1:32807466-32810486 GCF_001194135.2 Octopus bimaculoides
CTTCCGGTTGCAACTCAAAGAATCGTTTCGAAAAATAATTTCCTTAATGACCTCAGTTCTTAGATTTTAAGTTTTCGGTGAACAAATGGACCTAAACATTCACTGTCGTCATCATCATTATCATCATCATCATCATCATCGTTGTCGTCATTATCATCATCATCACCATCATCATCATTATCATCATCATCATCATCATCACGATCATCATCATCATCATCATCATCATCATCACCACCACTACAGTCTCCCCCGTCCCATAACCTCCAAAACTATCACTTTTATTCTCATCCTACGTATTTTCCTTTTCCTTTTTCTTTTTCTTTTTTTTGTGTGTTACTTTTTTCTTTCTTTCTTTCGCTTGAGAATATTTAGGATGTATTTGTTTACATAATCTCCTACCGCCATTGTGGCGGATAACTCTTCCTTTCACTTCTGCGGCAGCCATCTTGCCACATGTACGAATGTTGTAGAAAACGAATATTGCGAAAAATAAACATGTAACAGCTTAAAACTTTGACAGATAAAACTTCCCTCTACACCAGGTAATCGGGTGCATATTCCTTTGATACATATAAAGGGGTGGACGTGTCTCTACTAGGTAATACATTACCCGTTTCTCTATCCCCAGATAATGGGGTACATTTTCCTTTACACCACGTAACTGAATATATGTTCCTCTGATACGTGTAATGAGGTAGAGGTGACTCTGTCCCAGTTAATAGGTCAGGCACCCCTCTACAGGGTAATATGTTGGTCGTGTCCCCAAATAATGAGGCTCACCTTCTTTTATGCTTGGGATAAATGTGACTCTGTCCCAAGTGTATCGGATAGATGTTCCTCTTTCGGGTAATGGAGTGGGCGTAATTCTACCCTAGTCAGTGGCGTACACACGTTCCACGAAATATAATGAGATAGACGTTCCTGTACCCCAAGTATTGGGAGAGATATTTCTTAAACATGGGTACTGGAATGGACATTTCTGTATCCATAACTTGGGTTCAAATATCACGAAAGTCTTTGGTAGGAAAGAGAGCCTCCGGGAACAAAACTGTCGTTTCCAGTAAAACTTTCGTCTTTCCCGGAAGTCCCTTTATCTGTATCTGTAATGCTATGCTTGTCATTTCATTGCTGAAAAAAGGGGGGGGGGCATCAGAGTTGCGTTTCTGGGTAACCGTCTTTCAAATTAAGAGGGTTAGAAAAGGATTTAAGAAAGGGTTTTAAGGGTTTCTGAAAAGTCCATATTGTTCTTCTTCTTCTTTTCTTCTTCTTCTTCTTCTTCTTCTTCTTCTTCTTCTTCTTCTTCTTCTTCTTCTTCTTCTTCTACTACTACTACTTCTGATCCTACTCCTCATCTTCCTTCCCCATCTTCTCCTTTATTTCTTCCTCTTTTTTCTCCGTTTACTTCTTCATCATCTTTTTCCACCTCCTTCTTCTTCCTCTTTTCTGGCTCCTCCTCCTCATTCCCCTCCCCACCCCTTCGTTGACCAGCCCGACACACCTATAGCCGAAGGCGTTTTAGCCTTGACCACTCATGACGCATTCGATGCGTCCTTCTTTTTTCAAGAGACACTATGATGTAGAAGAGGCGCATTAACAGTCATTCCTAGCGGATCGAGTGACCATGGGCGGGTCGTAGTGGAGTTGGTGAGGAGAGGTGGGCGACGAGGTTTCGGCTGGGTTACTTTTGGGGGTTAATTAAGGCCCACACAAGATGATAGAATAACACTGCGTGATTTTGTATTTAGATAGCACACACCAACACACACATATGTATACACGTAAATACACACACACACACACACACACACACATATACATATATTCATATATATTTATGTGTGTAAGTATATACATTATATATGTACATCTTATATATTTTACATGCATATATATTGTATATGTATGTATTATGAACATAGATATTGATAGATATATGCATATATGTGTGTGTGTATATATATGTATGTGTGTACATACATACATACATACATACATACATACATGCATACACAACGTGTTGCCTGTTTAAGGTAAGGAACCAAGGAACCTAGTAAGATCACATCCGGTAACGGGGTCTCATCTGAAAATTATAGTTAGTTGGTGTGCGTGCGTGCGTGCGTGTATGCGTGTGTGTGTGTGTGTGTGTGTGTGTGTGTGTGTGTCTATATGTGTGCACACGTGTGTGTGTGTGTGTGTGTGTGTGTGTGTGTGTGTCTCCCTATATATGTGCACACGTGTGTGGTGTGTATCTCTGTGTACGAGTCTCTGTGTGAGTTCATTTCTATCTATCGCTGATATTTCGTATTTTTGTTAGGGGTGGGCTTGTGTTACTTTTCTTAACTTTTTGGGTGGAACCATTTGGTGGAGGGAAGGGAGAGGTTCCCTCCATCCTGTTTTCAGAAGGAGAAGCTGGTGGTCTCTTTAGTTTTAATATTCTCTTTATTCTATCTTCTTTTTCCTTCCTGATTTCCTCCCGCCTTTCTTTTCACCATTTTTGTGCTTTGTCGCCCTTTTTCAGTCGCCATCACTTTAACGCTTACTCCATCTAACCCCCACCCCATCTTTCTGCTGTGTGTGCATGTGCGTGAGCGTCTGTGCAAGTGTGTATGTGTGTGCAGACAGTAAGTCAAATATCTGTTAAAATTACTCCAAACAATAGGCCTAATGTTTCGCACTGCCACCAGACTCCTCAGTAGACGAAGGTAAAACTTGCTGGAAAAACCGAAACTAATTCCGTTTTGGCTTTGTTTATTTCTTTTTGGAGGTTTTGCTGTTGTCTTTTGGTTTATCTTTTATTTCTTTCGGTCATCATACAGAGGCCATGCTGTAGCACCACCTTCAGTTATTTCAGTCGAATGAATCGAACCCAGTAATTTTTTAAAGCCTGGTACTGCATATTCTATTGAGGTTTTTTCCTTTTTTTTTTTTTCTTTTGCCCACCCACTAAATTATGGAGAAGTAAACAAACAAAGCGGTGCTAGGAAACAAACACACACACACACACACACACACACACA
>NC_069005.1:32810573-32811233 GCF_001194135.2 Octopus bimaculoides
GGTTCCTTTTGCCGAACCACAAAGTTACGGGGACGTAACATCGGTTGAACACTATTCAATTTTTTTTCTCCGTGTTTTTCTCCTTGTCTCAGTATTCTTTCTGTTGAAGAGCGTAGCTCGAAACGTCAAAGACTTTCCGTATTCCCGAGCGTCAAACTAATACATCCTTTTGTTATTTACACCACCTGTCCTCGTCTGTTGTTGTTTTTTCGTATATTCTCCCATATATATATATCTATATATATACGACTAGCTTCATTTTGTTTCCGTTTACCAAATCCACTCCTGAGGCTATAGTAGAAGACACTTGCCCAAGGTGCCACGCGGAACCATGTGGTTGGCAAACAAACTTCTGACCACACAGCCACTCCGCTGTTATTGTTGTTTTTATTTTTTTATTTTTTTAATATTTTTAGTCTTTTTTTTTTTCCTCACAAACTGAAGCAACGGAAATTAGTTGACCGAAAAACTTGCTTAACGCAAAGCGAATTTACAAATAACTGTTGTGTAAATAACTCTTACTAATCAATCATTTCAGAGAGCTCTACTTTCAAAAGCGACGAAGAATATTGTGAGTAAAGCTTAAAATAGATACAACGTTTGCATCTTTATGCATTATACATACATACAGATGTATATACATATATATGCGTGTGTGTA
>NC_069005.1:32811649-32812330 GCF_001194135.2 Octopus bimaculoides
GTACAATTGTTTCACAGTTAAGAGTACATAATACTCTATTCTGATCTTCTTGTGAAGGCTGTAAAACGTGTCCCGGGTATCATGAAGACCAAGTTCCCCCAAGCTGTGATGGTCTTTTGGTGTGTTTCCATTGATGGTGACATCATGTTGCCCCACATCTTGAAACCGGGCCTTAGGCTCAATTCAGACAGCTATGTGGACCTGCTGAAGACTGTGGTCAGACCCTAGCTGGGAGGCCGGAATTTGATCCTTTGTCTTCCAGAAAGAGTGAGAAGCTGTTATCGGAGGGTTTCTACAGCTTCCAATTTCTGGCATCCTAATTCCCTGCGACTGTAATCCTGTAGATTTTATCAATCTCCAAAGGATTGCTAAAATCCTATGGATTACAATGAGGTTCGGTTGAGAGGGAGACATCAACCGCTTTGTCAGCAACAGAAGGGCCAAGCTTGTGGCCAAAATCAAGAAGGAGGTCGAAGATCTTTCCAGGCTCATAGTGAGGAACGCATACACCAGGTTTCGGGGCCTCCCTCAGTCTGTGGCAAAAGGTGAGGGAGGGGGCTACTTTGGATAAACTGTTACCCCCGCCGACCATAATCCAGTTGATATATTTTTAATGTTTTTTTTTTGGATGGAATATTGTGTTTTCTTTCCCTTTCTATGTCAAATTTAGCCCCCCCCCCC
>NC_069005.1:32812604-32814612 GCF_001194135.2 Octopus bimaculoides
GTAAGGTGGATGAGTGGATGGAGGGGTAAATGTTGCGGTAGCAGCAGCAGCAGCAGCAGCAGCAGCAGCAGTTGTTGGTAACCATGGCAACTGAAGTAATAAATCTGTTTGATGTGAAGGTAATAGTTCTGGCAGAAACGTTCTTGAGGCTAAAGGCAACCTAATTGTAGAATGATGATGGTTAAGTGAAAGGAGAGAGGACATAGAGGGCGTTGTTAGAGTGGTTGGTAGGAGGATATAGGTGGCGTTGTTGTGAGGGTGAGCGGTGGGTGTTGGTGTTGTGTAATGATTTGGGGGGGGGGGGCTTCTTATGTCACATCTGATGAAAAATGGCGAGTTAGTCACAGACTTTCAACGAACCAGTCCTCGCTTCGCTAGATTTCTGACGGTATGAGCGGAAAGGGAGTATTTGTAATTCGGTGAAGAGCAAATATCCCAAAGGCGCAGGTATGGCTGTGTTGTAAGACGTTTGCTTCCCAACCACATGGTCTCGGGTTCAGTCCCGCAGCGTGGCGTTTTGGATAAGTGACTTCTATTGCCCCGGGTCGACCAAATCCTTGTGAGTAGATTTGGTTGACGGAAACTGAAAGAAGCCCGTCGTACACATACATATACACATACATACATACATACATACATACATACATACATACATACATACATACATGTGTATGAGTGTATATACCTTATGCTTGAGTCTGTCCCCATCACATGACTATCGATGTTGGTTTGTTTACATCCTCGTAACTTAGCGGTTTAGCAAAAGAGTCAGATTGAAAAAATACCAGACTTTTAAAAAAAGTACTGGGGTCTATTCGACTAAAGTTTTCCAAGGCGGCGTCCCAGTATGGCCGCTGTCCAATGACTGAAACATGTAAAAGCTAAAAAGTGAAGGATTTCCTTTGTAACTCACACAAGTTTCCCACCACTATCATCATCATCATCATCATCATCACCACCGTCGTCATCGTCATCGTCATCATCAGCAGCAGCAGCAGCATTGTAGACAACATCTGTTGCTGTTCTTCTGAAGCCCGAACAACAACAACAACGAAGGAACGATCAAAGACAAAGAAAGAAAATGAATAAAAGACGAAGAGAATGAATAAAAACATGAAAGAATATGAAGAAATTAAATAATGAATGAATAAACGAGGAAAATAATATGAAAGAATAAGTAGTGAATGAAAGGACAAGCGAATGAATAAATGTGAAAGAGTGAATAAATGAACGAAAGGATTACCGAATGAAGGAAAAAATGAATGAAAGGATTCATTTATGTGAAGGAATTAATGTGAATGGGATTATAAATTAATAGAAATGTATTAACGAATGAACAAATGAAAGAATGAGAGAATAAGTCAATATGAATGAAAGAAAAATGAGTCAATAAATAAAATGATTGAGTAAGATAGTGTGAAAGAGTGAAATAATTGACGAATGAAGAACGAATGAAAAAATGAATTAATTAATGTGAAGGAATTAATATAAATAAATGAATGGATAAGAGAATGTATCGATGAAAGAATGAATCGATATGAATGAAAGAATGAGTAAATGAGACAATACAAATGAATGAAGCCATACGAAGTATCTAACACGGGCAAACAAACGAAAGAATGGGAGAATGAAAGATTAAAGGAATGAAAACTAAGTGAAAGAATAAGAGAATATAGAATTATAAAAAGAATAAACGAACGAAAGAATAAAAAAGATGAAATGGTATGAATAAACAAAAACAACTAACGGAATGGATGAATAAAAGTATAAACGAATGAAAATAATGAAAGAATATAAATGAAAGAAGGAACGAAAAGTGGAAGGGATGCAGTTCATTTTTTAAGCTAACCTTCACGGATGGGATCACTCGTACCCGTTATTCCGGAAACAGAGTAGAGTCGTTATTAAACTGTGTTCCACTGTCTCTGTTCTCGGGTTTTCTTTTCTTCTTCTTTTTTTAGTGTAGTACGTACACACACACACACACACACACACACACACACACACA
>NC_069005.1:32814622-32818382 GCF_001194135.2 Octopus bimaculoides
ACACACACACAAACACACGCACGTACGCGCTCGCACACACACATATTCGCACAGCTAAAGAAACAAACACTAATATACGTTGACGCATGCGCCAAAGTTACTCAGAGACAAGCACCTGCACACACACACACACACACACACACACACACACACAGATATATATATATAAAGAAACACACACACACACGGACATATAGATATACACAAACATAGACAGATACACACACACAGACAAACGCGCACATATATCTACCTGCATACACAGGCAAAAACAAACTCATGGCTCTTTACCACAGATACGCAGACACGTGCACATGAATACACACACACACACACACACACACACACACATAGTAAAAGACCACGCAAACACTGATATACACAGATACATGCACTCACACACATACACACACAGAAGCAAAATCAAACACACGCATACATCACATATCCTGGCAGAAAGGCAAATACGCAAACATACATACATATGCACAAACACACACACACACACAAATACTTAGAGAAGTACACACACACACATATTACAGATACAGATAAACATAGGAACAAAGACGCACCCATAGACACAAACACTCACACACACACACACATTCACACACACAGAGCAGAAACCTATCACACATATACTTACAGAGAAAGACTAATAAAACAAACATACGCACATACAGACACACACACACACACACATACACACGAACAAAGAAGCACAAACGCACACACTCAGACATACACACATATACACCACACATATATACACAAATACATAAGCAAACTACACACAGATACATATACCACACATACAAACACACACTCACACATACTGATACAAACAGATACAGATGTACAGACACATGCAAACAGTAATCACGTGATCCATTATTCACGGTGTAGTCAATATTTTGTTGATCCGCCATTGATATAGAGATCAAGATAGAAACATATTAAGACATTCGAAATGAAATAATTATTCCGGTCACATGAAGAAATTCGCTCATCATCTTACAAGAATTCTTTCACAATTATATTCCTCAAAGATAAGCTGCCTTTAAAGATAAGCTGGTTTTAACCAGATAACACCTTTGGTTCCTGAGTCCTGGTGTTTCACATACGCTGTTGTCATGGCTGACAAAACGAAAATCGGAAAAACTGTTTCGAACTTGACAATTCTTTATGGCTTACATAAGATTATTTCCAGGATTAAGAAATTATATAAATTATAAATTACCTGGTTGCCGGTTGCGATAAGAATTTATTAGCTTTGGAAGTAATTTGCAAGATTATGGTTGGTTCTTTACTTAGATTCATAGCCATCATGTCTAGGAGACAGCTGTGGAAGACTGCCATATATATATTCATACATTTGGATATATATATATATATATGGGTAAAGGACGTCACCAACAGTAAACAACATGTAATATGAAAACAAATGAGCTCAATACGCAAACAACGAGAGAAAGAAATGGAAAACAGGACAAGTAACGTAAAGAACGACCCTTCATCAGTTGTCGGTTGTCTACCTACTCCTCATTTCGAGCACTGAACGACAGTATGCGTCTTCGAAGACAGTTGCTTCCATAAGTACTAAAATAAGATTTGCGATTTATGGAGGGTCAAAGTTGGGAACAAAAACAGGACAGCGGAGACATACAAGAAAACCGAACGAAAACAAACATGGAGGGTCGTTAGACCAGAACGAGGGTAAAATAGCGAACGTTGGAGAAATATTTTATTTGACAATAGAAAGATAGAAAAGAGAGATAGGCTACGTCCAGTCCTTAGGACAGCCCTGAAAGAAAAAAAAAATGATCACGTGCGGAAAAGAAAGATGGACGATGGTCACGTGTAAGCAACGAGAGAGAAAGAGAGTAACGGAGAAAGAAGGGAAAGAGAGAGACAGATGGAAAGCGATGAAGGGGAGAAAAAACGGAATTAGAGAAAGGATGAGAAAAAAACGAGAGGGGAAAAAAAAGTATAGAGTAGAGTCGCATCAAAAAGGTTAAGATAAACTTAGTTGGAAATGGATGCGAGGCGTTCAATCAAATAATGTATTATCATTTGAGTGAATGCTACGCAAATCACATGGTTCTGGGTTCAGTGCCATTGTGTGGCACCTTAGGCAAGTGTCTTCTACTATAGCCTCAGACCGACCAAATCCTTGTAAGTGGATTTGGTAGACGGAAAACGGAAAGAAAGCCGTTGTATGTGTGCGTTTATGAATTTATCTATCTATTTATATATATACATATATACATGTTGACTCTCCTGTGCTAGACAACTATATATAAAAAGAAAACAGGATGAATGATATTGCTGCTTCAGGCAAGATGGTATATCGAAAAGGTTAATCCTTTTGTTACTATGATTTTATTAAAATATATTGTCTTATTTTCAATAAATTTTCCAAATGACGAAAACTTTATACAAATAACTTTGTCATTATGAAAACTGGTGTTTAAAACATAAATTAACACGAAATTTAAAGGAAAGTTTTAATTTAGATCTCTTTAAAACCGGATGTTTGTATCATAAGAGTAGGGTTGGTCGCAAGGAGGTTGGTATCAAAAGGATTAAATGTTTAAATTAAAACCTTCTAGCGTTAAATTTGTAAGATGTTTCAAAGCCAAGCGATTGAATGCCACGGTTCAAGGACTGAGACGTTAATTGATCATTAACCATTTTAATGCCAACATCCACCTGAGACTGCCTCTAGGTCTGTGATTAAAAGTGGCTCATTTTACCATATTCCCATTGAAATACAAGGTGTATTCCAGAAGTTTTGAGACTTTTTTTTTTAGGAGAAACATTTATTAGTTTGAAAGAAGTACAAAACTCTAATCATCTTCAAAATAGGATCGTCTGACTTCAATGAATTTGTTGTAACATTTCGGCAACTTCATGAAGGCCCGTGGAAGTCCTCTAAATTGAAGGTGTCCAGAACGCTTGTCACAGCCTCCTTCATCTCCTTTCACTTGGGGAACAATCAAAAGTCACAGGGAGCAAGGACCATGGTAGAAGATACTTTCCCTAGGTGCCACGCATTGGGACTGAACTCGGTCCCATGTAGTTAGAAGCAAGATCATTACCACACAACCACGCCTAAAGATAGGTTAACATTCAGCCACCAACCTCATGGTATAGATTAATTCGATTATGAGGTTTTCAGCTTAATCCAGATAGTAAGTTTATTTTTGTATGCATTTATAGCTGAAGTTCTGTGAAACTTATAGCTTCCTGACTAATAGATTTCAGTGGGAAACTGTACGGCTCCAACAGGTGTGTAGCGTGTATGTGAACAAGCTTTGTGCATCTTATAATCAGTTGCCTGGGGATAGTTCGGGCGAAACTCTGATTTGCAGCGTGCAAAGACACATGCACGTACACATACACACGCACACATGCACGTACACATAAACACACACTCACAGTGTGTGTGTGTATGTGTGTATTTACGTGTGTGTATATGTGTGTGCGTGTAAAACAAAGCGTGAGAGATGGTCAACACAATATTTAGTTGTACTCTCTTACGTACGTTTCATTAACATAAGGTGATTATTAGTTGCATAAGCGCAAATTACATAATCAAGCTTCAATGTCAAATCGTCAGAGACGTGTAACTTTTAATTATGACATTATTAGATAAATATTTTTATACATATATATTTACACACACACATACGCCAACATACTTATAAACACATACATACATTCATATATATATATATATATATATATATATATA
>NC_069005.1:32820597-32822800 GCF_001194135.2 Octopus bimaculoides
TATATACATACATACATACATATATATATATATGTAAATATGTGTGTGGTGTGTGATGCTCTAATTTATAGGTTTTATTTTTAGATATAAGGCGAAGAGCTGGCTGAATCGTCCGCACATCAGGCAAGATGCTCAGCAGCATTTCGTTCGTTTTTACGTTCTGAGTTCAAATTCTGCCTGGGCCGACTTTGCCTTTCATCCTTTCGGAGTCGATGAAAATAAGTACCTGCTGAACAATGGGGTCTGTGTAATAGACTTACCCCTTTCCCCGATCTTGCTGGCCTTATGCCGGAGCCTATTGTTACTAGTTTTAATGTACGTCGAGATCCAATTCAAAAGAAGATTTCTTTGATAAGGTTATCCTGGCGCATGTACACATCAATTATTTCTTATTCACTTATAAAACTGTGTTTTATATTAATATTTCACCAATCAATAGAGACTCTTCTGCTACCGCTTGCTTTTTTTTTTTATCACTGTTCTCTTCTCTGCTGGTTAATTGCTGTGGACTTGCACCCACCCGCACAATTCTGAGACAATTCTGTAATGAATAACAATAGCTTCGTCTTCATTTACATTCATCCGTTTCCCAACATTACTTTAATCCGATCTCAATGTAAGATCCTTTACTGCAAGATTAGTTAATTAACGAGATCAACAAATCAGATTATATATGTTCTGTTTTTCTATCAAAGCTTTAAATCCTTCAAAGTCATTTCCAACGTCTTTATCAGGTGCAGATACAAATCCTGGTTACAGTTTATGCCAACCATTTTCAGTGTGGAAAATTCTACAGACTTACAAATGTTGTCAACTCGGTAAACCACGTCTTTTATACTAAGCCCCTTGAGAAACTCACAAACAGATCTGCCACAGTTAACTACACTCAGTAGGTACCTCATAAAGTAGGTACCTCATGAAGTAGGTACCTCATAAAGTAGGTACCTCAGAAAGTAGGTACACTATTTACATTTGAAGGAACGTAGTATGCAACAACTAAAATGCAGCTAATTTTTCTGTTCACAGATAAGAGATAATCCCTGATGAAGATTAAACAAGTTAATTAGATTCCCTTTTTCTGCTCACAGAAATTGAAATTTAAATCATTCGGGGTTTTTAATCTTGTTGTTTGCTCCTTCGCGTATTTAACAATAGTCGTTGCCCCTCTTTTCCCCTCATTCTTCACACTTCTAAACGATCCCAAAATTGTATTTTTATTTAAAAGTTTTCTCTTATATTTCAAATTTTTAAAAATCTACAAATAAAAGGCTTAACCTTTCTACACCTTTTAACCTTTATAATCATTTATCTCTCCTCCAAAATCTCAGCCTATATTTCTGCTTTATACTCTCACGCCGACCCAGACACATTTCACAGCTCCCACCCAACTTGTATTTCATTCTTTACTCATCAAGTTACAACCATTTTAATTAAAACTAAATCTGTTACCCTCCTTTTTTTCCTTTCGTCATTTCTTCCTTTTTTTTTCCATCTAAAATTACATAATTTTTGTCTTTGTAAATTTAAATTTTAAAAAAATAAACTTCCTTTAATAGAGAGCATATTTCCTTCCGGATTTCTGGGTCTTTTTGTTTGTTTGTTTTGTTTTTTGCCTGAATTGCTCGTATATGTTGTTTGGAGTATTTTTTCTTTTAAATAAACTTTTATTTCACCAACCTATTCCTTCAATTTTACTCATTCTTTATTTTGATCTTTTTATGTTTCGTTAAATTACTTTTTCGCTATTTTTTCTCAACCCACACGGAAAATTAGCTTCGAAATGGCGCGTATTTTCATGACGTAATTCTAAATGTTTGCTCAATAAAAATGCATTTCTTTAATAAACCAAACTCTCTTTACTTAAAATATTCATAACTCTAAATAAAAAATGATTTCAATAATTATTTCTGTCTATTTCACATATTTAACAAATAAATTTAAGCACTTAAATACATTATTTTCTTCAAATAAACGAGATATTAATAAACATTCTATAAAACACTTTTTTAAAAAATACTACAGGATTATCTCCCTTTTTACTGAAACTCTTGCGCAAAAAATATATTTTGTAAACACAGGATCTTTTACAAAAGTCGCTTCTTTAATCTTTTATTCTTTACATGCTTCAGTCATTGGACTGCGACCATGCTGGAGCACCACTTTAATTAACTTACCAGAACAAATCGATCCCAGGACTTTTTTT
>NC_069005.1:32826140-32828194 GCF_001194135.2 Octopus bimaculoides
CATTTGGGTATTTCGACATAGACATAAGTATATGTGAGTGTGTGTATATGTACTTGGGCGTGTATGTGTATACATGTGGCTGTGTCTATGTGTGCGTGCGTAGGTGTGTGCGTACTTGTGTGATTGTGTGTGTGTGTGTGTGTGTGTGTATGTGCGTGTATGCATGTGGGTGTGTGTGTGTACAAATATAATTTTCGTTAAATAATGATCGCGCCGCCGATACACCCCTTTGTTGTTAATGGCGCCATTACCGTAGAGCAACAGTGACGCAGGCATGTAAACACACACGCACACACACACACACACACACACACACACACACACACACGCATACACATACATTCATGCTTACATGTATATTCATGAATACATTCATAGTATCATACATATATGAGTATACAGATACCTACATACATGCACGTGTACATAACACACACACACACGCATAAACATAACATACACACGAACACACGTCTTTGTCACACACATACATATATGCAAATAAGCCTGTATGCGCGTGTATGTATATATATATATATATATATATATATATATATATACTCATACATATATACTTATATGCATACGTATTTATACATATTTACATGCAATCCTGCATGCATAAACACATACATATACACATACATGTATACACACACATATGCATACACATACATGCATACACACACATATGCACACATATACACATACCTGTATCGATACCGAATGATACAATGTTATGGCTTGATATTTGCATAATGCTTCGCAGATGCCAATTGTGGTTTATGCCCCACTGGATACGAAAAGGAGACACGTTTTTACTGGAGGGAAAAACACCAACAAGAACAAGAACATCAATAGTACTGATGATAAAAATACAACTGTGAATCTCAATAGTATTGCTCTGATTGCGAGGGATGGTCGCGGACGGAACGGCTTTAAACCGTCCGACTTCTCGATCGGAGACGTCTTGGCGCTGAACAACAATGCGAACTGGAACGACGACAAGAATAAAATAGTTTTTTCCTCCATTAAGTTTATTGCCTTATTTTCAGTAGTAGTAGTAGTAGTAGTAGTAGTAGTAGTAGCAGTTATGTTTCAGATCTTTTGGCACAAGGCCAACAATTTCGAGGGGGGGGGGCGTTAAGTCGATTACATCGACCTCAGTATTTCACTGGTACTTAATTTAACGATCCCGAAAGAATGAGAAGTAATGTCGACTTTGGCGGAATTTGAACACAGAAGGTAAAGACAGAGGAAACGCCGCCAAACATTTCGCCAGGCCTGCCAACTGTTCTGCCAGCTCACAGCCTTAGTATAACAACAACAATAATAATAATAATAATAATAACAATAATAATAATAACAATAATTTCTACTCTAGGTACAAGACCTAAAATTTGGGGGTAGGGGGGCAGTCGATTAGATCGACCCTCGTACATAACTGGTACTTTATTTATCGACCCCGAAAGGATAAAAGGCAAAGTCGACCTCGGTGGAAATTGAACTCAGAACGTAAAGACAGCCGAAATACCGTTAAGCATTTCGCCCAGAGTGCTAACGATTCTGCCAGCTCGCCGGCTTAATCATAATAATAATAATAATAATAATAATAATAATAATAGTAATAATAATAATGATTGCATAAATAAAAATAAATTTGTATGAGAGATATTATTTTGAAAAATCCATCTGTATTGTCCACCATTGTGAAAAACCGGAAGTAATAAACTATTTAATGGTTATTGATGGTTAGTGGTATTGTTTGTTAGTGGTATTGTTGTTAGTGTTGATGATGCTGTTGTTGATGTTGTTGTCGCTATTGTGTTTGTTGTTGTTGTTGTTAGTAACGCTTCGGTTGTTCTTGCAGTTCTTATAATTGTTACAGGGGTTCATTTTCACAGCCTCCTCCTTTTCTTCACGCGTCTTCTGCTCCTACTTTTCCTCCCATCCTCCCCACCCCATCCCACCCCGTTCCTCCCTTCCTCCTCCTTCTCTCACCCACCTCCTCGCCCCCTTTACCCCCTCCTTTCCTCTCTTCCTTCTCCCTCCAT
>NC_069005.1:32828375-32831921 GCF_001194135.2 Octopus bimaculoides
TATATATATATATATTTATATAGTGCAAACAGTGCATTCAGTTTCTCTGTTAGTCAGACAGATGAAATGGCCTGCCTGGGTTTATATTTACAACCCAAAATCTTGGCAAAACAAACGTTATTACTACTTCTCAAACAGATTCCAAATGTAAACAATTTACCAAATATAGCAGTGAGGGATAGATAGATAGATAGATAGATAGATAGATAGATAGATAGATAGATAGATATGTATATAAATATATATATAATGCATATAATATGTGTGTGTGCGTGCGTACCACAAACCCTCTTTGCCATATTTCATATATACTTGACATTTAAAATCTAATTTAGAAGTTATATAAATATATATACATGCAGACACACACACACACACACATATATATATATATATATACTTGTATTTATAGATCTACACCATATATGTATGTATGTATGTATTGTCAATTACTATATTGGGTAAATTGTTGACATTTGAAATCTGTTTCCGAAATAACTGGTTTGTTTTGGCAACATTTTGGGCTAAAAATGTTGTTCCCTTGGACCAGCTCCACTCTAGCCAAAAGACACACAAAAACAGTATTTGCATCGCTCATATGCATATGTATATATATATATATATATATATATATATATATATATATATATATATATATATATATATATATATACACACATGTACTTATGTATGTATGTACTATGTTGTGTGTGTGTGTGTATCTGTGTGTGTATGTCTGTGTATGCACCTATATATACATACATACACATATATAATTGTGGGTATATATGTATATATGCATATAAGTATGTATATATATGTGTGTGTGTACACACACATATATAAGCCTACATATACATTTATTTATGCATGCATATGTTCTCATCTATCCATATATATGCATATATATGTATACATCTATATATGGATATATATATATATATATATATATATATATATATATATAGATAGATAGATAGATAGATATATGTTTGCATGTATGTGTATATTTGTATATATATATATATTTACACATATCAATTCATAAATACATAAGTATAGTGTTTACATATATATGTGCATATATATATACATGTGTGTATAGGTGTGTGTATCATCCAAGTCCAGAACTTTAGTGCTGTACATGATATCTTTGGTATAGCCCCACACGAAAAAAGTCCATGGGTATTATATCTAGGGAACGAGCAGGCCATCTCTTCCTATGGAAATGTCTGGAGATCTTTCATTTAATTATCCGTGGACGTTTATTCTCCAATAAGATGACAGTTGGATGGAGCTCTTCTGTGTGGGACAACGTATTCTTTTAGAATATCAAGGTAGGTATCAGCTGTTTTCCAACGAGAAAGAAGGACCAATAACGTTGTTGCACAAAACCCCACACCGCACATTGCCCTACGAACTGTGATAGCAAATTCAAAGGAACGATCAATTATCAAAGGCAATAGAAGAATACTTTACAAGAATTCAAAATCCGAAACTAAAGTGGAAATAGTCAACACTGCTACTAAAAAAACAGCTTCCATTTTACAGAGTATCGCATAACACGTGTGTTCGAAAAGCTGCAAATAGCGAAAGCGCTTACACATTACGAACGCTTTGCCATTTGCCTTAATGGCTTGCAATAATTGAATCCTATATGCATAAAGGCTCAGATTTTTATGGGGCACTTTATGAATCGTTGACTTCGGTAGTTGCCGTTGAGCAGAAGCCATGCGAATGGACTCAGATGAGGAACATTGAAATCATTGACAGATACGTTCAGTATCTTCTTCAGATGTTCAATATCTTCTTCAGAATGTAAAGACAGAAGAAATACCGCTAAGCATTTCACCCGAGGTGCCAACGTTTCTGCCAGCTCACCGCCTTATAATTTAAACAAAACTGTCCAACGAATGGGAACCTGAAACTCTGAGTAACAGTTTTTTGTGATATTTCTGCTGCTTTTTAATAATATATATATGATGGATATATATATATATATACACGCATACAAACTCACACATATATAGCCATATATGTATATATACACATATATACATATGTACGTACATATATAAAAATGTGTGTGTATGTATACATGGATAAGCACAGGGGTGTTATTCTTGTATTGTAGGTCCCCGATCTGGAGACAACATCCTTCGTCGCTTCTTTCCTTACTTCCTTCCACCTGATCCGGAGCTCCTGAAAAAATTCAAGGGCTTCCTTTCATACTCTGACTCAAACAACAGCAGCAACAACAACAACAGTTACAACAACAACAATAATAATAATAATAATAATAATAATAATAATAATAATAATAATAATAATAATGATAATAATAATAATAATAATAATAATAATCCTTTCAACTATAGGCACGAGACCTGAAATTTGGGCGAGGGAGACAGTCGATTACATTGACTGAACTGGTATTTAGTTTATCGATCTCGAAAGGATGAAAGGCAAAGTCGACCTCGGTGAAATTTGAACTCAGGACTTGAAGACGGACGAAACGCCGCTAAGTATTTTACCCGGCATGCTAACAATTCTGCCAGCTCGTTTTATACTACTACTACTACTACTAATAATAATAATAATAATAATAATAATAATAATAATAATAATAATAATGATAATAATAATAATAATAATAATAATAATAATAATGATGATGCTATGTGGGGATGATGGTTTCTATTATTTGCCAGAGGGCATCAGATGAGAAGAACATTACAAGGACAACATGTGTGAGCCTTACATAAAAAAGATGAGAGGGAGAAATGGAGGAGAAATACTTCAGCTCTTATCACTGCCATCATCATCATCATCACTACCACTACAACCACCACCATCATCATCATCATCATTTACCATCATCACCATCATCATCGTCATCACCATCATCATCGTCATCATCATCATCATCATCATCATCACTCCCAACCAGAACAGTCGCAGTAAGCAACGGCATTATCGCCACCCCCACTCCCACCGCTATGCCAAGCACCAACGTTACCATTATCGCCCACACCGCCACCACCCTCACCGCCGCCACTGCCACTTCTATTAGCGAGCAGAAAGTGTCATCGAATGGAACGAGGAATACAGAAATAGCAGCCAAATCTCCCTCAAATTGTATTGTTTTGCAAGAAAATAAAGGTGGGACACATCGGTTAACGTAGTCCGACTGTCGGAAAGAAAAACAAGATGGGCACGGTTGGAGTGCCTTTGATCATAGTTCTGTTCAATCGGAGTTGGCCTGGGGCCAAATGACAACATCAGCAGCATCACCATCAGCACGACGAATATTAAGTACCCCCCCTACTAACAACACAGCGGTTGCTACTACTACTACTACTACTACCACTACTACTACTACTACCACTACCACTACTACTACTACTACTACTACTACTACTACTGCTGCTGCTGCTGCTACTACTACTATCACTACCACTGCCACCACTACAACTACTACTACCACCACTACAACTACTACTACTACTACTACAACTACTACTACTACTACCATTCTGCCTGTAT
>NC_069005.1:32833333-32833971 GCF_001194135.2 Octopus bimaculoides
GAGAGAGCATGTGCGTGTTTGTGTCCATATATATATATATATACACATATATATATATTATCTATCAATCTATGTATCTAAGCATTTATCTATTATCTATCAATGAATGTAACAGTATCTATGTAGCTATACACACATGTATCTATGTAGCTATACACACATGCGCTCGCGTGCACACACATATATACACACACACACACAAAAATACACATATACAGAAACACACACATACGCACACACACACACAACATGCAAAGAAATGTGTGTTTGTGTGTGTATGTATGTCTGCATGAATGTGTGTATGTGTAAGCGTTCAAATTATCTGTGTAACAGTTGGCGAATGCGCTGCACTGCACATGCGCAGTGTTATTCTGTGTCAAGGTTATCGAAATTTCCCCAAAAACAAAAGTGCGCCTGACATGTTTATTTACTTTTCTTGGCTTTCTTCGACAATTTCGATGTTTTTCTTGCATTTTTTTTTCTCTCTCCCGAAATATTTTACCATTTTTTCCTTCCTATTTTCTCTTCAGTTTTCTCTCATTTTGTTGCCTTCTTGCAGTCTTCTTCCTCGCTTGCCTCTCTTTCTCTCTCTCTCTCTCTCTCTCTCTCTCTCTCTCTCTCTCTCTCTCTCTCTCTCT
>NC_069005.1:32834392-32835346 GCF_001194135.2 Octopus bimaculoides
ATATATATGTCTGTCTATCTGCCGCTTTACCAGTCTATCACTTATCTGTCGGTCTATCTATCTATTTATCTAGATAGATAGATAGACAGAGATATAGATAGATAGATAGATAGATAGATAGATAGATAGATAGATAGATGTCTCTTATGCTTTCTTCCATTTTACCAATTTCAATTCTCCCCTCCGCTTTTTTTTTTAACACTTTCTTCATCAACCTCTCTCTCTCTCTCTCTCTCTCTCTCTTTTATTTCTCTTATTATTCTCTTTCTTATATCTCTCTTGTATATTATTTAATCACTTACCCCTCCTCTTCCTTCCCCTCGTTTCATTCTGCCATCATTTCTTCCTCTCCTATCTCTCTCTCTCTCTCCTCTTCTCTTCATTTATTTTTCCTTTTCTTTCTTTCTTTCTTTCTTTCTTCTTTTCATTCATTCATACACCTTTTTCTTCTTTTCTTTTTTTCCGTGTAGTTTTAATCTCTTTTTCTTCATCTTTTTATTTGTTGTTCTCCATTCATATACTCGGCTTTCGTCTCCAACCTCACTGCCTCCCTCTCTCTCTATGTATCTGTCTATCTGTCGCACACACTCTCCTTTCCCTTTCGCCCCCTCTCTCTCTCTCTGCCTATTTGTTTCACACTCACTTCTCTATACATTGCTCTGTCTATGTCTCCTCTCTCTCTCCCACTCTCCGTCTCTCTCTCTCTCTCCCTGTCTTTCTTACTCTCTATCGTTGTTCTTCAATTGTTCTCTTCGTCTCATACTCTATCCCTCGCTTTTTCGTTTTTCTTCCTCGCATAACGTTTATCGTCTGCCTCCGTTTTCCATTCTCACCGAGTTTTTCTTTCAATTCATCCTTCATTTCCCTTACTCATCCATTCCTTACCATTATTCTACCTATCTATGTTATCTATCTATCTATACATATGTATCTCTCTTTTTGTATGTGTATATA
>NC_069005.1:32837046-32841870 GCF_001194135.2 Octopus bimaculoides
TGTATAAAGAGAGAAAGGGATAAAGAGACCAATGGCAAAGTTAGAAATATATTTTATGGATAAAGTCTTACAGCTGTTTCAGGGAAAATCCAATGTATCCCTTCATCGGAGACGGTAATAGTAGAGGAATATAGGCTATATTAAATCTCTGAGCGAGATATAAACAGTAGCAATACGGATTCATAACATATAAATGCCAACCACGTGTGGCGTGCTATACGGGACAGTGCTACTGACGTTTATAGTCCCAGGAAGACAAGTCTTCCAGCTGGCTAACGACACACATTCTGTGTCCGATTAGTATTTGCGAGGGGAGGTCATTGCTCCCATCTCTAGCCTTACGTGATACACACGGACTCGAGTTTCTGGGTGGTTACCCGTCCCCAGTGTGTGTTAACCAGCAGCTAGTGATGGAAACTCATTCCACTCGCAAAATACTAAATGCTTTTTCCAGCGAGAAACCTTCGCTGATCTCGAAAAAGGAGAAATAAGATATATTTATTCTCTGAGCGGGTAATTATATGTTACGATTCCGTGACTGCTACAGTTTATATCTCGCTCAGGGATTTAATGTAGCTTATCTTTCCTTTTTCGAGATCAACGAAAGTTTGTCGCTGGAAAAAGCATTTAGTATTTTGCGAGTGGAATGAGTTTCCATCACTAGCTGGTGATTAACACACGCTGGAGACGGGTAACCACCCAGAATCTCGAGTCCGTGTGTATCGCGTAAGGCTAGAGATGGGAGCAATGACCTCCCCTCGCGAATACTAATCGGACACAGAATGTGTGTCGTTAGCCAGCTGGAAGAGATGTCTTCCTGGGGTTATAAACGTCAGTAGTACTGTCCCGCATAGGACGTCATACTTGGTTGGCAATTATGTTACGATGAAGGCTTATAACCTTAAGAATATTATTGTTCGCATTTTTCCATGTAATCCATGTTTTTTTCCAAGCTATGCTATTTTGTTAATTGGTAATGTGTCAAATGTGTCAATTAGCAGTGTCGTTAATGATTTTTTTTCCTTACCTCAATGATGCCGGTGACATATATTAAAAGTCCCCTGGAACTGAATTCATAAAAAAGTATAGAACTATATTATTACCCTCAAATTTGAGAAACAAACACTCATAACTTTTTTTCTTTGAAAACTTCATTGCATGAGATTAATACCATGAAATTCTTCGAAATGAGCTCTATCATTTAAGCTTAATTAGAATATAGTTTGCTTTTAAAATAAAGAAGTTAATTATACTTAAATCCAATTTTTTGCCTTACTTATATTTTTCATGATATTTTATCTCACAACTTTTTTATACAAATTTTTGTTGCATGGGAAAAAAAACTATGAAATTCGTCATGTTTTCTTCTATCCAGTGCCCCAGTGCTTAACTGACACCTTTTTCATTGACCCCGAAGGTATGGAAAGCAAAGTCGACATTGACAGAATTCGAACTCGTAACATAAAGACAGACGAAACTGCTCGGCTAGCAAACGATTCTGCCAGCTCGCTGCCTTGAGGGTGTTATCACCATTGGTTTCAAATTATGGCACAAGGCCAGCAATTTTGGGGGAGGGTGATGTCAACTGGTACTTTATCTATTGACCCTGAAAGGATGAATGGCAAAGTCGACCTGTGCGGCATTTGAACTCCTGAAGGGTGCTATTTATATTAAGATGAACTGTAGCAGCCTGTCTTGAACTCGTGACTGTCACATCACGTTACATCTCACATCACGTTACATCTCACATCACGTTACATCTCACATCACGTTACATCTCACATCACGTTACTTTTACAATTCAACAACAGCAGGAGAAGATGGCTACGCATTATTTAATAAACAAAAAAAGACAGTAATATCCTTCAAACGCCCCTGATACTATCGAAAATGCCGATTATGTCACATTTTCTGTGAAAATTATAATACATGTGATTAATAGCTGCTCGATAATGTTATCAAGGTTATTACCTCCCCTTACTGTATTATGTTCTTATCAAAACTACATACAATCCTGTCTGTGTGAAAGACTGACCTGAGGAGAAATATAAACAATGCCTTAATTCTTGAACACACGCAGACAAATGAAGAAGAAATATTTATGGAACATTCCCGTCAAAAGTTCTAAACATATCAGTATTCAGAGAATTGTTTAGGACCGACAAAAATATCTTACAGAGATGTACTTGCATAGCAAGTGACCTGATCTGAGATCATGTGTTGAAACAAAAGCAATTGCAGCACGAAATGTGTTTATAAACCATTATTTAAAAACACAGTGATGCAACACGGAATTTTGTCAGTGAACAGGTCGCGGTCTCAATTCGACAAATTAAATTTAAATATTGAAGTGAATCTAACGGTTTTTGTGAGCTTTTAAAATATTACGTATTGTCATAAAAGTCAGCTTCCCTTTCGATACGAGACATATCTTGCAAAACCAGCGAAAAAAACCCAAAGAAATATTATTATAGACAACAGCTAGATGTCCTCATCTAGAAGCCACTCTAAGTTTTATAAAATTGATTTTACTCTGACGGTAAACATCTGAGGATGTGAACGTGTTCCATACCCATGAAAATTTTTGAGAATGTGCATCTGAGTCTCAGTGTATTAAATATTTACAACTCCAGATAAATGTGTTGAGTATTACTTTCGTTTGTGCACCCATTTGAGTATACTAGCAAAAAGACCAACCTTCAGCAGTTGTTCAGTAATCTTTGCACATTTTATCCTCAATGCGTGTATTTTTTTTTCTTGTATGTTGCGTCCAATTTTCCTTTGTATTCTTTCTTCATCTAATACCAGTCAGTCGCGCAGGAAATGGTTTTTAGAATGGCACCAAGCACTCAAAGACGCCGTTAGAATTTATAAAGAAATCAGATATTACGTCGACTTAAACATATGAAAGTCATCAGTTTATCCTGTTTGCGTGTATATATATATATATATATATATATATATAGATAGATAGATAGATAGATAGATAGATAGATAGATAGATAGATAGATAGATAGATAGATAGATACGTATATATCAGAAGACTTCGTACGTCTGTGTGACAGTGAACTAGAATACACATTTAGTATATACTGGGGAAAAAAGTACTGAAAAACTTACTGTAGATTCGAACACATGTGATTGTATAACTTATTATCTCTCCTGCATTACTTTTCCGTCGATATATAAATATATTTTATACATTTTAGTATTAATAACCGATATAAACACAATTACAAATGCACAGAGATAGGAAATTAATTTCGGTTTTTTTTCCACTCCCGTTCATCATATAAACTACGATAACACGAACAGTGGAGATCTCAGCAAAAGAATTAAATGTCGGATATACATAACAGACTTCATGTTTTAGTCCTTATCACATACAGTAACAATCGTCTATAATGGACATTTTCTTTTTCACGCATTCTGAACAACAATCAAATATTTTAGTTGAAAGGAAATGAGACAAGTTTATATTTGGTACAACTGACGTAAGTAAATTAAAACCGCTGTTCTTATTCGGTTTCTATTTCTTCAACGACATCCAACAAATATGAAAGGAAACTGGAACCAACATAACTTGGCTGATGTTAGATTAATCTTATAATTTGGAAAAATATTTTTACCGATATGTCTCGAGAAAGTAGCGTTGCAAATATTTGGGCAACTTTTATACTTCCGAAAGAAGTATAAACAGAGACTTTCAAAAACGCTATCACGCAACGTAAGATGACTATCTCGCAGTGAATTAGAACAAGTTTTCTGGTTGGATCGTGCAGTTGAAATAGCCTAATAAAAAAAAATTAAAAACCATAACTTAATTTTTTTTAAATCATATTAAACTTGGAATTTTTAAGAATTTTCTAGGCAGTGCAGACTTTAATCATTGCTTTCTATTAGTAAAAGCTACATTCTAGTAACTCATTAATAAGTTGTTTTCAATATAGCATAATATATTATGTATATGATCGAAGATTTCCGTTGTTCGACGATGAGGAGTTAGGTGTTCGATCAATTAGATAACTTAATCTTCGGTTCAAGTGTATTTGGCTGAGTATATCCATAACGTAATTTTCAGATAGAAGCAGCGTGACACAGTGTTAAACGGCTGTACGTTTTATAGCCTTGGGGAGTCGACTTCTAGCTTATGAAACTGAGTCGACGGAGATTGTGAGGAAGACTGCCGGATAGATTGTACTTGTATGTAAAACGGTATATTGTGTCACACCAATTCCTCCTGAGAATTGCATTATGGGTACACATGAAAGTGGAATACTCAACCACGTTCATGTTAATAGAGTGAGCCTGATATAAGAGTCACGTATGTATGTATGTATGTATGTATGTATGTATGTATGTGTGTGTGTGTATATATATATATATATTCATTTGAAATGCAGAGATGCCTATAATAGGACATCTACTCGCTAGAAATAGCAGCAAAAGACTATATACCACAAAAATTAGGGATAATTTCGAAAGGAAATGAAAAATAAAAACATTTACCAATCTATAGTCTGTACCATGAACAATAACAATAACAACAAAGTGAGGATGTGATACGGATAGTGTTATTAGACGCTCGGGAAAGGAAAGAGAGAGATGTAAGTATGTATATATATATATATATGTGTGTGTATATATATGTATGGGAATGATGACTTCCCTTTGCAAATACTGATAGGGCACAAATAGTGTGTCAATAGCCACTGGAGATGTCTTCCTGGGGCTACAAGCTACAGTAGCATCAACTCTTAAGGATTAGCCGCATTCAGGTGACAAATATACTTCACTATATATATATATGTGTATGTATATAT
>NC_069005.1:32846549-32847156 GCF_001194135.2 Octopus bimaculoides
CTCTCTCTCTCTCTCTCTCTCTCTCTCTCTCTCTCTCTCTCTCTCTCCATCTCTATCTATCTATCTATCACTCTGTTCTCTTCCTCTATCTCCACACATCGATTGTTACCATATTCAAGGAGAAACGATGGAGGTGATGACGATGATGGCGGTGATGGTGATGGTGATGGTGTGGTATTTATTGCTAAGGGTGTGGTGATGTTGATGGTTGTGATGGGGCCGGTGCCGATGATAGCAGCGGTGGTGGTGGTGGTGGTGAGGATGGGTGGTGGATGACAAGTGATGGAAGATTAAAAGGTCACGTGTTTATATAAATCTGTCGAAATGTCGTTGAAATAACATTTCATATATATATATATATATATATTTCGACATCTTGTTAAATTTTATTTACTATGTAGTCATAGACACATACCTATGTATACAATTTATGGTCACACACACACACAAACGCACATAGATACACACATAATTATATGTGTATATAGATGCATATATATACATACATACATACATATATATATATATATTCACATATATACATGTGTAAAACATGTATATACACATATGTACGTGTATATATATATACATATATATATACATATAT
>NC_069005.1:32847240-32847608 GCF_001194135.2 Octopus bimaculoides
ATGTATGTATATATATATGCACGCATACATACACACGTACACACACACACTCACACATACCTTAATTTGGATATTTGGGTTTTTGACATAATTATACAAACGTATATATATATTCATCTGTACATACGTGTAGTTATATAAGTTTTCACGCATGTATGTATATCTGAGTAAATATGCGTATACATGCATGAATGTTGGTGTGTATGCTTATACACGCATATAAACAAGCATGTTTGGGCACATATATGAATATCCATACACACACACACACATACGCACCCACACACATACACACGTACACACATACATATACATATATATGTGTGCATGTGTGTGTTTGTGCTTATACATATATATATATATATATA
>NC_069005.1:32848543-32850089 GCF_001194135.2 Octopus bimaculoides
ATATATATATATATATATATATATAATACAGAATGGGACAAGAACGCAAAACATCCAGAGGGTTAGGTGATACAAGAAAGGGACAAAACATCCAGATAAACGATACAAAGAAAACACGGACAGATCATTCGGAGTTTTCTTTCCTCAGTCGAGATCCAGTTATCCTTGCAATTTCGGCGTATACACGTCCTGTGCGCTAGGATGCGGGACAGCCAGATTTCTTCAGACGTTCAGAGGTTTTCATTGGGACATCTCACTCTTTAGTTTTAGTGAGCGATTGGAACGCCATTTTGTATGCACACGGGGATAGGGTGGGGATCGCCGATAGGAGAGGTGGGTGCAAAAGCCTCACAACGGGCTTTCCTCAGTTTCCACTAACCAAAGATTTTAGTCGGTCTGAGGTTATCGTAGAAAACACCTGCTCAAGGTGTCACGCATTGGGACTGAGGACTGAACCCGGAACCATGTGCTTGGGAAGCAAGCTTCTTACCATACAGCCATGCCAGTTTTTTTGTTTTTTTTTTATATATCCTTCGTTAAAATCCGCTCGTTGTCTTCCTCCAGAGCCTCCAAGAGAAATTCTACGAAGCAAAACATGACTGTTTCGGACCCATAAAAGGGTGAGAATCCTGTCGAAATTCAAATGGGTCTATGAATTTGTTTTTTTTTTTTTAAGGAGGAGCCCCTCGGATATTTAGGGGTCTCTCCGTGACTCTCCGACTTCCAAACCGGTGTACTGGCTAAAATTTTCTTACAGTTCCTGCTGTCGACCTTACCGTTTCATCCGTCTCCTCCAGGGTTCGCGGTGTTGATATAATCGACTCCATGCTCGCCCACCACCACCCAATTTCTGGTTCAGCACCAAAATTAGAAATCATTATTGATGAAATAATTAATTTAATTCCAGAGTGTCTAAATAATTAAAGCGTATGAATTAATCAACGTCGACGTAATAACATATTTTGGGTCTCGCGTCACTTTTTTTATAGCCAACCACACACCACCACCACCACCCGCTTCACACACCCTATATGGTGAGTTAAATGTTAATTAAGTTGTTAATTGGATTTAAATAGCTTCTAATCACATCTACAGTCCGAATGTAATAGCAAGACAGATCTAAAATCGATTGATTGATTGATTATTCGTAGTGGTGGTCGTGGCGATGGTCGTTGTGGAGGTGATGGTGATGGTGGTGGTGGTGCTGCTGCTGCTGCTACTGCTGCTGCTGTTGGTATTGCTGTTCATGTTGATGTTGTTGTTAGTGTAATTGTTGTTGTTGCAGTTGCTACTTCTATTATTGTTATTGTTGTTGTTGTTGTTGTTGTTGTTGTTGTTGTTGTTGTTGTTGTTGTTATAAAAGGATTGACGTAACTCTTCACAAAGGTAAACAGACAAGACGAAGTGAGTGATTCGATTGTAAATAGATATTTTATTGGTTGAACGATATTTCGACAGTTCGTCTGTCTTTGCCAAGTTCAAAATAAGAAGTGACAAAAATCCAAAATTATAGAAATTTAAATGTAAAGTATGAACGAGAGCAACC
>NC_069005.1:32850275-32852691 GCF_001194135.2 Octopus bimaculoides
ATATATATATATATATATATATATATATATATATATATATACATATATACACATACATACACATACATATACGTACATAATGCACACTTACATAAACACACATAGATGCATACACACATTTATATATACATTCATCCATCCATCCACCCATACATACACACAGGCGTTCAGACATTATAAATACAGATACACATACCTTCATACATACACACACCCACAAACACACGCACACACACATACACACGTGAAAGAATTCCACTCTTTGATAAATGAGATGAACTTCCGGTCTTTGATGAACATCAGTTTTTGATATTTGAAAATACTTCGCTACTTTTTGTTTGTTTGTTTTATATAGTTTTGTATTCTATCTATTTATTTTGTTCTATTTATTATCTATTATCATTAGTATTATTATTATTTATTTATTTATTTATTTATTCATCTGTTTATATATTTCATTTATTTGTTGGGTCTTGTTAACTTTCTTCCGACCACTTCAAGTTTTTCAACTTTTCACCGGATTCTTTTCAGAAAAAATATGGTTGGGCTGTAGCTTTGCCTGTTGGTGAAAACTGCATTCATCTCTTCTTTTTTTTTCTGTTTTTCTTTCTTCCTAAGAATTAATGATGCTTTTGAAATTGTGGCATACGTCCAGCAATTTCGGAGGAAGGGGTTAAGTCGATTACATCAACCGCCAAAGCTCAACTGATACTTATTTTATCGAACCCCAGAAAGGATGGAAGGCAAAGTCAATCACGACGGAATTTGAACTCAGAACATAAAGACGGACGAAATGCCGCTAAGCATTTTGTCCGGCGTGCTAACGATTCTGCCAGCTCGCCGCCTATTGACCGTTGTAATTAGCCAACACCAAATATCTTCACGTCCGGCAATAAATATCAAGTTACACGTTTGCAAGTTTGCTTCCGTTATTATTCTCGAAGCCAACAACGACATCGGCACGTACGCTAGGTACACAAAAGGACACACGGACACACATGAACACAAATACAAACACACATGCATTCGTACACATGCATACGTATGCACACATGCGGACATATGAACACTCACACAGACACAAACACACTCACGCATACACACACACACACACACACAGGGACAGACACAAACAAACACACTCACACACACACACATGTACACGGGCTCAAACACACACACTTGCATACATACACACGTAAACCCATGCACACATACGGACACAGGGACCCACACATGGTCACACACACACGCATGAACACACACAGATATACTCACGCGCGCACAAAATTCATTTGCCATAGTAGTAGTAGTCACTTCTAAGGGAGAGAATAACATTGCAATTATCTCCCTTGCATAAGTAAACGCTATTTTAACTTGTTTCCATGGAAAGTAGATTTTAGCTGCTAATTTAACGTTGCTCTCTCCGTCTCTCCCGCTACCACTCTATCTATCTATCCCTCTCCCTATCTCTCTCACACACTCTCTCTCTCTCTCTCTCTATCTATCTATTTATTTATCCTTCTGCATATATATAGATGTTTTATATGACACATTCTACCAATATCCCAAGTTTGAAAGTGTTTCGTTACGAAAACAAGTGGTGTCCGTCAAATCAGAAAGATCCGTTTTAATTTATCCGAAAGTAATGTTTTTTACTTTCAAAAAAAAAACTGCTGATTCAGGATCTCCGATGTTCAAATTGTATTTTTAAAGGCGTTATAAAGTTGTTTGAGGACATCGGAAAATCCAGTATTTATTTGTTATTTTCCCATTTAGAGATAAGTTTGCAATCTTGAATGTTGCTCTGAATATATGGTGAGTTGTAAACGTTAGAATTCATCAATTAAGAGAAATCAAAAAGTGAAAACTGTGCACAGTGAAGGCGTAGTCTGAAATCAGGTTCAAGAGGGTCATTTGAAATCGGTTTTAGAATACCGAGTGGTCACTAAAATTGAGGAAGTAACTTGAGATCTTTGCACCGGTGTGATTCGTCAAGGGAGATAATTCTGATTACTGTTTAGCGGTAGTTATCGTCCCTGATTCACCTCTACATGGAGAGTGGTATTCCTCCATCTGGTCGTCCTTGTATGAAGGTTGACCCCAACAAGATGTTCTCCCGTTGTTTCTTCCCTCGTCATTTACAACAGGTCACTTTACAGATTAGAACGCTGTCTCTTACTTCTTCACAGACATTTTGTAAACGTTCAGAAGAGTTGCGTGCATTTAACAACACAACAACTGTTTATTCTTGTTCTTCGCACCAAACACAAATCTCCGTTCAACGAACCACGTAAGATTTTTGAAATTATATTTCGTAATCTTATGTATTCTGTATATCTGTGTATGTGTGCATATATATTTTGTTGTATAATATATATATATATATATATATATATATATATATATATATATA
>NC_069005.1:32853185-32854732 GCF_001194135.2 Octopus bimaculoides
GGGGGTCAATATAACCAGCTAACCTCCTTCTTTTCAAAATTGCTGACCTTTTGTACCTAATTCAGAAACGGTCATCAATATTATTAAATTTCTTTCATTTCCCTAATTTGAACAGCTTAAAGTTAAATGTTTTGTCCTTTTTTTTTTCCACAGAAACTGTCAGCACAGACTTTCTGTTCGATCTCTGCACACAACTCCACCATGTTCCGATCTCATGGAATTCTTTGATGACAAAAAGAACTGGGGAAAAGAAACCATCTTAACTGGTGAGTCGGTTTTTTTTTTGGTTTTTTTCTAAATTAGAAATAAATTGGAATTTAATAAAACATTTTTGGAAAAATATTATATTCTCAACAAGGAGACTCCTTTACTTGCAAATGTAGGTGTGGTCTGTCGATAACTCCTCCCACCATCACTTTCCTTCCTCTCTCAATGAAACTCTTTCATCAGCAAATATAGGTGTGGTCAGACTATGACACATCCTCATCAGTAGGTATTGTTTATAAGAAAAAAAATAACTTGGTAATACTGAGGGTGGACTGTGATCATTCACCACCCCCACCAACCATCCACCCCAGTTGTTGTCAGCCAAACCATTGGCAGCAGATAATATTCAAAGCCCCATCATCATCATCATCACCAAGCTATCTTCATTGTGATTTTCATCCATCTCACCTTAGATTTATTCTAAAGAATAAAAATATGAATTTTCCAATCGAGTTAGAATGCTGACTCTTGTTCTTGTGTTCCAGGACGTCCATGGCATCTGGCAGAGTTGAGACTGAAAAGCAATGAAGACTTGCATAAATTATGGTAAGTTCTTGATTCTCTCTGAAGACCTTGTCTGTAAAAGATTCCCAGAACGAACATTGCTGGGATAATCTAGGATTAACCCTCTAGCATTCGGATTTTTTCTGTCAAATTCTGTAATTCTTATTTATTCACATTGTTTCGAATTATCTGTTGTCTTGTAGCTTTTGAGATTTCAATGATGTGATTGTTTACTTAGAGAATGACATTGTTGGGTAGGTGTGAGAGGCTGGATCTGGTCAGTTTGAATGTAAAACATGTAGAATATTTGGTCCAGATATGGTCGGTTTAAATGTTAATGGGTTAATGCTAAAAATTTAGTGACTTGCGGGGGGACACACGGACACACAGAGTGCTAGTGATAGTAAGAGGCATAACATCCCAATTACATGGCCATCAGTTCACTCATAGCCCACTCCTACACATTGATATTTCACAAGTGCAGTCTACCTAGCTGTAAATAGGTGCCACAGTGTAGTGAAGTTCACTGTACTGCATGCATAGTGCTGACAGAAACTGTCAAACAGACTGCTGTTTCCATTGTGTAAACATGTTGCAATCTGACAGGTGGGCCACATCTGGGTTGAGAGAGGATGGTTGGATACTAAGGGTTTTAATCAAAATGTGCAGGACAGTGTGTGTTACTGTTGCTGGTTGTAGCAGAGGAAGAAGTGTCGGGGCCAGATTTTGTAAGGTTTCAAATCTATACATCGGTTTCTTTTTTTTTTTTTTTTTTT
>NC_069005.1:32854742-32860016 GCF_001194135.2 Octopus bimaculoides
TTTTTTTTTTTTTTCTTTCTTTTGAAGGTACATCTTATTGAAGGAACGTAACATGTTGATGACAATGGAAGCTGAATACATCCGGCGAGCTGAATTATTCCCAAACCCAGAACGATTGTTTAAAGTTGATGAAAGCATGCAGAACATCCTAGAAATAGTGGCAGAAAGAGACGATGCTGTTAGCCTTTTGGAAACAGGGAAATCCTGCAGACCGGAGTACAGAATGGTACGCAACTTCTTGGGACTAAAATACCGGCGCAAAATCAAAGAGCATGCCATTCCACCTAGGATGAATCTGCGATACCGCATGCTGCACACCCCTTTCGTGAAAGGTTTGACTCCTTATTTTGGATTGTATTTTGAAAAGCAGCGTATGTTGGCAAAGAGACGCCAAAAGAGAAGACTTCAATATAACAAAAGGCTACAAAAAGCATTCCCACATTTGCAACTTGAGATTGAAGAAAACAAACAGAGCATTTGATCACACTTGTATAGACACTGTTGTTTATACACCCATCTGCATACATACACGAGGGTGTAGACTATACGCAGTTAAATATTTACAAACTATCAATAAAATTTTTTGACATAATGACCTGTTTTAAAAGCAGTTTCATATTTCATTTAAAAGAAAACATGTTGATTTATTTGCAAAGCTGTGTTTATACATAAATCATTATTAGTTTTATTAAGGCAGGTGAACTAGCAGAAACAAGGTGGGATTGAACCTGAAAACAGTTGTGAGACAAACTTCTTAATGACCCCCCCCCCTCCCTCTATGCCTAATCAAATTTTGTTGGGGGTCTGAAGACCCAAGGATTAACTGAATATAAATTAGAATTCTATGTTGTTGACATTCTAAGAATTTCTAAACTTTGAGAGAATGTAAAACACCACCTCAGTTCGTACAGCCATGAAGAATTTACTGCACTGCATAGAATTCGGTATTTAACAACTGAAATTCAATAAAGAGATATACAGACAAGAAATAGTCAGAGATGATATAAAGAAAGCATTTTTAAAAATAAAAATATGTGAAGAAATGTAACAGCGTAGTGTAGTTATCTCCCTTGGGTTAATGTAGCGTCTTCAGTATTTACCTCCCTTGTATTTTAGGCCCTGTTCACGAAGCTACTGTGGATGATAGCGGTGTGTGTGTGTACATGGTCATATAATCGACCGCAATTCCAGGCAATTAAGAAGTAAATTTAAGTATCTTAATTTTCTCATAAAAATTGTTGCTGCTTTGGTGGCCCAGTAGGTAAGGGTGTTTAAAAGTAGTAACAAGACACAAGCATAGGTTTCTAATCTCTGCCAGGAATGACAGGGGGTCTTATTTTCATTTTTTATCTGTAGAGATAAAAAAAAATTTTTTAATGAAAAATTTTAGTAATATCCCTTAATGCACGCTCTGGGTAGAATTGAACCCTGCCCAGTATGTTCAATGTGGCTGCCTAGTTATGTCTCTTACCCACAAGACCACCAAGATACCCAACATTAATGTAGTAAATTAAGAGATATTTAAATCTATCATAACTAAAGATAAAAAAAACAAAAGCTATCTCATCACAGCTGTAGCTCAGTAATTAATCCCAAGTTGGGGACCTGTTTAGGTACCTTTGTGTGTTGACAGGGAGGAAATAGAACATAAGAGAAGGGGTTAAGAGATGGCAGAGAAATAGAAGATGTGATTTAAACAGGTTTGTCTTCTGTCAACCCACGTATGACTGTGTGGGTCCTTACAAGACGTACAAGTTCAGTCACAATACAGGTCGTTTGTTGTCTTGCAGTAAAAGAGACACTGTGGTGGCTCCTCAGCACTGCTTCACTTCCAGACCATTTTATCAACAAGATCCTTGATTTGTCTCTGTTTGACTTGCCACTCGTACACAAATTCCAAATTTTTTTTTATCAAATTTCCTTCAAGTACATCTTTAATCCAGTTTTTGTCCTCCTGGCATGATCTTTCTTTCATTTGGCTTGATGTAAAGTATAAATTAAACAGAAATTAGTAGAGAGAAATAACTGAGACTGACCTTGGCATGTATTTGAACAACAGACAAATACAGGTATATCAAATACTAAACAATATAAATTCTTGACTTGTTATTTCCACAAGAATTTATGTTGTATGGTATAAAAAATTTTTATGATTGATTTTAAATATATGACATAAAAAAAAAACAATGTGTGAAGCTTTTTTTTAAAACAATTTTGAAAAAGATTCTCAAAGAAATCAAAGCTGAAAAGTTATGAAAAAAAAACAGGACAAATCACAAGTAACTATTCGGTATAATGTAATCTACGGTGTCTAAACTATTTAGAAAATACAGTTTTTAGTGCACAATTTCTGACTATTTGTACAGGAACATCTTTATATGGCATAACTACACTAATATTCTCCACAAACTGTTTCTTCATAAATTTTTGGAGTATGGTCGTTAATAAAATTTTCTACAAATATGCTTCAGAGGGTGCCAATTACTATTATATTATCTAATGAGAAAAGAAAGCAGGGGGCAGGTATTTTATGCATTTCGACTTTGTTTCCTCATACGCTTTTATGATGGAGGGAGGGGGGAGAATTATTTTGGAGGCCTATTCCAGCCTATCCCCTCTGGAACTAAATGAATGTATTAATAAAATTAAAATCTTTAGAGATACCAGTATAATCTGAAACAAAAAGTATCGAAGACGAATTTGTTGGTGTAACGGTTTGGTATATGTGCAGGCCTGGAAGTTTTCGTAAAAAACAAAAAATATATATATATTCATTAAACAAACTCCAGAAGGGGAAGGGTGAAACGGCCCTCAAAAGTATTTTCCCAACATAATTGTAATCTACATCGTAAAAGCGAACGAGGAAACAAGGTCGGAGCATATAAATCTTCTTAAACTCCTCTCACGCAAACGTTTCACAATAAATTCCGATATAATCGTAAAACATCATCTGAAAGTTATTTGTAGAAAATAGCACTTAAAACATATCCATCATTCAGAAAATTACGAGGAAACAAAGTAATGGGGTACGCTTGTGTAGTTCTGCCCTATGTATGTATATGTACGTGCGTAAGAGCGCCCACAGCCGTCAGTCCGCTCGATGTCGGTTCCTCGTCGCCCAGGTGAGCAAACTGTAAACAATATGGCTACGAGTGGCGATACTCATGCTGGGCGCGATCTACCTGTCCGTGCCTCTCGATTAACATCGTCTACACAACCAGCATTCATTACAGGTGCAAACAGAGACATACAGTCATTGAATACAGGTAAGAATGATTGGTCAGTGAGCAGATCTTTGGGGGTTTTGCCGTGAGAAGACATTTTCCATTGATTAACACAGTTGTTATATTATATATCTTAGCTTCTTGTTGTTGTTTAACCCAGGGCAGCCAGTGAAAACTGGCTAATAGTAACATACAAAGACTGCATTATTCAATACGTCTTTATTATTTACAGCTGGTAGGCTGAGATTTGAGCGAGATTTAGTTGCTATTTCTAACCGATCGTGTTACTAAGGAGCCCCTCAACAGTGTTCGTAGGTCACGTGTGGGGGGTGGGGGTGCGATTCAGTGTTTATATTTACGAAGGCAGATACTTGTGAGTCACCGGTGTGAAGGAGGGACTCTCTTCGTGTTGCCCGACCTACAAGAAATAGCAGCCAAAATTCTCTCTCAAATCACAGCCTATGGTTTTGAAAAAGTGTATGATGAAAACCTAATATTTTGAATAAAAGATTGGGTGATTACAGCTGGAATACTTCGATCCTAGATCAGGTCTGACCTTGGGCTAAACATGACATTACATGTTCGAGTGTTGTGTTACGGTGATGGCTTTTTATTGACAATTCACCTGAACAGAGACAGACAGACGACGCATGTGCGTCCGTGCACACGTATTTCCGTATAATACATGGTCTGTAGTTGCTTAGATATCATGTAGACCAGTGATTAAGGTGTTGGACTCACGATCACGAAAGTCGTGGGTTCGATTCATAGATCGGGCAGTGCACTGTGTCTCTGAGCCAGAAATTGGTTGTTTTTGCAGAGCTCTGACATGCTCATCTGTAAATGAAGAACCAGCCGACTGCTGGTGCCACACACACGCTCTCTCTCTCTCTCTCTCTCTCGTCACATCTTTGATATTCTACAAGGCCAAGGATGAACGGACCAACAGTGGTGGCTCTACTCACCTAAAAACAAAGCAAACGTGGTAACAGCTGCTACAAAGTCGTATTCACTTGCTGAGAATATGGATAAGCAGCCTTTTTTTGTTTTTCCCTTTCTCTTAAATAACACCAACGTACACACTGGTGTTTGTGTCGGACGACCGTAGCTCATAAAAGCCAAAGGATCGAGATTCCAAATCTTGCTATTCTTTACACGGTTACATTACCAACACAGCCCTGTTCGCTTTGACCAAACAAGCTGCAGAGGTGCCATCTTGTAAGTTGTTTAGCCCTACGGGAGCAGATCCTGTTTCTTTTCAGACATATTGGTTTCAAATTTTAGCATAGGGTCAGTAGATTTGAGGGGAGGGGCAAGTCGATTACATCGATCCCAGAATTTTACTGGTATTTAGTTATTGAGTAACCCTCATCACATTGTCGACACTCAGTCACGTCATCATCATCATCATCATCGTTTAACGTCCGCCTTCCATGCTAGCATGGGTTGGACGATTTGACTGAGGACTAGTGAAACCGGATGGCAACACCAGGCTCCAATCTAATTTGGCAGAGTTTACACCTAAGATATGAATAGTCCTGTTCTTATCTGGCCTCTTTCATAATTCTTAGCCATTTTATACCCCCTCATCTACCGTAGATTGCCCCCCCTCTCCCCACAGTCTTGTAAACTGCATAACAAGTTCACCAGTCCACTGTCAAAGCAGACACTGGGGCCACGATACAGTCCTTTAGACCCACTGGATCCTGTCAAAGCAACCAACCCATTCCATGCTGGAACATGGATATTAAAATGCTTTGATAACTAAGTATTTTTGTTTTTTGTCAGATTCTTTGCTAATTCCATCAAAGCAAATAATGATGTCAAATGATGCCAGCAGAAATCAGAATGGTAGAGATACTCCGAGTAATTCTCTCTCAAACAGGTAAGAATCGACTCAACACCTTATTACTGGACATTCTTTCTTTTGTCATTTGACTGTGGCCATGCTGGAGCACCGCCTTTAGTCGAACAAATTGACCCCAGGACTTATTCTTTGTTAGCCTAGTGCTTATTCTATCGGTCAATTTTGCCGAACCATTAAGTTACG
>NC_069005.1:32860092-32865407 GCF_001194135.2 Octopus bimaculoides
GGGGGGGGGGGGGGAACAAACACAGACACACGAAAGGCTTCTTTCAGTTTCGGTCTCCAAAATCCACTTGCAAGGCTTTGGTCAGCCAGAGGATATAGAAGACACTTGCCGAGGTGTCATGCAGTGGGACTGAACCTGGAACCATGTGGTTGGTAAGCAAGCATCTTACTACACAGCCACTCCATACGATGGGGGGGGGGAGCACTTTCAGGTGATTTCAATAGAAATTAATAACAAATCAGAATGTAAGCAAGATTCAATTTTTATTGGATTTTCACTCAGGTTCAAAGAAACAAAGTAAAATTGGCATTTTGTTTGCTTAACGTGGTTGAGTTCAGACCCACTGCATGGCACCTTGCGCAAGTGTCATCTACTATAGCCCTGGATCAACCAAAACCTTGTAAGTGTATTTGGTAGATGGAAAAAGAAGCCCAGTGTGTGTGTGGGGGGGCACTTTTGCCAAAACTGCTAGGTTATGGAGAAGTAAACAAACCAGCATCAGCTGTTAAGCAGTGGTGGGGGATAAAGGGATAAGACAATAGGATTCTTTTAGTTTCCAACTACCAAATCTACTCACAGGGACATTATCGTCAGATGTCTAAGAGAGGATCTTAGAGTAGGATGTTTTGATCAGTTTTTCAATTAGCCAAAAGAAAAAAAAGAAAAAAACTCAAAATTAAATTCTAGAATTCACCATTTTTTTTGTTTGTTTTTATCCTGCAGCCAACAACAGTCATTCAGTTCTTTGGAAGCAGCTCTGCAGGGTAAGGTCTCCCTGCAGTCCCAAAGAATGTCTGAGAGTTACCTCATTAAACCTCCAATGACGACAAAAGGACCCAGACGTGACCACCCAGAACGACCACCCCCACCATCATCAATATACAGTTCAACTGGTTTAACATCACAGTTAGACATTTCTGAAAATCCTCATCAAGGTAATGAAGATTTTAATCGTTTTTTTTTTTTTGTTTTTATACTGTCATAATTTCTAGACAAAGTAGAAACTGTTAGTGAAGGGAGTTGGAGATTTCACTGAGGTTTGGGTGGTTTCGGAGACAGAATTACTTGGCAGAGGGAATGGTTAGAACCCTAAGACCTTGAGCCAATGAGAGGGCCTCAACTGAAATACTCAAATTGCTAGAAATAGCTATGGGCATTGTCAGTTACAATGACAAGGGTACCAGTTGATTCAATCAACAGAAAAGTCTGCTTGTGAAATTAACATGCAAGTGGCTGAGTACTCCACAGATATGCACAACCTTAATGGAGTTCTCAGAGACTCCGTATGATACAGAATATTTTCTTCTCTAGGCACAAGGCCTGAAATTTTTGGGGAGGGGACCAGTCAATTAGATCGACCTCAGTATGCAACTGGTACTTTATTTACCCCGAAAGGATGAAAGGCAAAGCTGACCTCGGAATTTGAACTCAATGTCAAGAGACGAAATACTAAGCATTTCGCCCGGCATGCCAACGTTTCTTCCAGCTTGCTGCCTTTAGTACGATACAGAATGCGAACAAATGATAAAAGTATGTCACTTGTATATTGGTAGGGACCTCAGGGGTGATAAAGGATGCAGTTCCATTGAGTGTAAGGTCCAGGGAACTCCTTGCTGGGAAGATAAATATCAAGAACCGTCTCCAAGATTAAGAAATTCTCTCCAATCATTTAAAAGATTTCATGGACCTTACAAAGCATGCATCTTCAATTAAAAATTTAACAAAAAACATTAAACTTCACAATGTCCATCTGCATGTGCACTTGTGTGCACAAAGTGTTGATCAAAAGTTAAAGTGTATCCAATAAAAAAAATGTACGATCCATTACAGTTGTTAAGACCAATCATAGTAAGATATGATTGTTCTTAATTCCAGTGGACATTCAACAAAATGTCTAAATAACCAATTAAAATCAGACATTAAACAAATTTTATTTTTACAAAAAGAAAAATATTACAAGAGGAGTTTAACTTAAATTACAGATTTTCTATGAAAAATATTATCGAAAAGAATATTGAAAATTTATACAATTTAAAAGAAGCTTAAATGATTTTTAAACGGAAGGGGTAGCAACATTGTGCATGAAGGAAGGTACAATATCTAATTCAAGAGAGCACTTCTTACCAGCAGCTCATTCATTGTGTTTAATGAACCTTAAGGTTTTTAATTTTTATTCAACAGAAACCAGTGTCAATTAAAAACAAAAAGTTTAATATATTTTTATTCCATACAGGCTAAAAACCAAAACGTCATTTGTCAGATTGAATGACAATGATAAAACAATTTTAGGATTTAAAATATTAAATTAGTACCAGTCATGACCATTGACTAAACTCAAAATTTTGTGGCTTTGTGTCTATTTGACTGGTACTTTATTAATCCTAGTAGCAGGTGAGACAAGATCAACCTTGGCAGGATTTGAACTCAAAACAGGTAGAATTATATACAGCACAAACATTGATGCACTATTTCTGCCAATTCGTCACTGTTTTATGAGGGTTTAAAATATTCATGGTCATTCAGTCATATTATTTGATATGATGAGCTGGTCTAATTATACAAAAAAATTTAGTTTTAACAAAATGGCCTGATCTAAAGTTAGATATTCTAGTTGCTTCCATTACATTTACCAATATTTATGCTGTAGACATTAAGACATGCTAAACTTTTTTGCAGATGATTTCCTTGTTAATGTCGCCCGACCAAAGTCTTCCTCCTTGTCCAGGTATAAACCACTGCCAGCCATAAAACCAAAGTTTATGACTCCTACACCCAGAGATATCCATGTTATACCAACTGACACAACAGTGGACATGGATTCTTGTCAAGTCAAAGATACAGAATTCTTCCAGCTCTATAGAAACAAAAACAAACATTTTGACACAGTTCTCAATCAGTCAGCATCTTCGAGAGGTTTGCCATTAAACTTCCATTTTGAAGAGAATGAAAGTTTATTTTCAGACACTGAATCTGATGAAAAAACTTCCAATACCTTGCTGGTAGCACCAGAATGTGTTGGGCAAAATATTCTACTGGCAGTAAAATTACCCAACAGTCAGCGAATTCAGAAATGTTTCCATCCAGATGAAACTTTCCGAGCAGTGCGTCAGTTTGCCGAACATGAGAGTGGGGAAAATTTGTCAGACTATCAGTTGGTTTGTAACATGCCTCGGATCCTGCTTGGTTTGGATACCACAATACGTGACAACGGACTTTTAGATAAAACATTGCTGCATTTAGAACATTCTGGAACATTCAGAGATCATAAATTACAACATTGAATGGTTTCACAAGGTTTAAATAAACGTCTTATACCAGACCTGGCTTTTGGCTCAGAATGGATGACGAGGAATGACCAGTCATGCTATAGCTAATAATGGTGACATAAGCCGTGAGCAAGACGTGAGCAGAGATGACCAGACAGTTTCTAGGAAGTTTTGAAACAATGAAATCTTTTGGCAGAGTCCAGGTTTTGCTTGTCTATATTTGTGACTTTTTATTTAGTAATTTAAAAGTAAAATAATTCAGAATTCTGTAAATTTCAAAGAATTTTAAAGGAAACAAAAGAAAAAACATTAAAATATGATTGTATTTTGAAGAATTCTTGATATTTCCAACAACTTTAGAAAAATATGGAAATAATCTGCCTTATCTGCTCACAATTTTCAGTTTTTGCAGCTTTAGTCTGGAATAAATCAGGATTAATTCCAAAGTCGTCAGGAATAAACGTTTTACAAAATTTTTACTGAAGTGGGCCCTGAACAATTCATTTTTCTTTCACCCCAAACTTGACAAAGACCCATCTTTCTTTAGACATTACACCTCCTGCTTTGACAGGAATATTTTTTTTTTCAACAGGAAATTCTGAATAAAGTTTGTCTAACCACTAAAAAGGTCTCCACACTCGAGAACGTATTTCAATATACCTGAAGTTGTACTTCCTATTAGGAGGACAGAATCAGAAATGCTGTTTTTTTTTTTTTCAAAATAAAAATCAGCAACACAAAGCACATTAACATAATTTTTAATTTAGACCCAAGACCAGCAATTTTAGTTGATTACCCCAGTCCCAAGTATATGACTGGTACTTTGACCTTAGATGAAAAGCAGAGTTAAGCAAGGTTTGAACCATAAAGAGCCAGAACAGACATGGCATTTTGTCTGAGGTTTTAATGATTCTAATAATGCAGAGTGATATAAAAGACTACCACCGATCAGGAAGCTGCCCACCACGTCACACTTCAGCTACAATACAAAAACCCCAAAATACAATAAGAAACTAACACAGCCTGGTTCTCAAATAGAGGGGATATAAGAGATTCCCTAATTTCTTCATAACTCCCTTTACACTTTGAACACCCACAAGCACCATCATCTGCTCCACAATTACTAAAACCAGAAGGCAAACGGTGCCCGATTCTCACCAACTCCAATTATAGGTGATGTTGGGGGAATAGCCATCATTTAACGACTTTTATACAGGTATGGGTTGGCCAGTTTGTCAGGATTCAATGGGCCCAAATACTGCATCATGTTTCAAAGATAAATAATTACATATAACAGCAGCAACTGACATTTACAGATAATCATTGATTATCAATTTTTAATAGATAAAAGTAGGAAGGATATAATTGGCTGCAAAATCAAATATGAAATCAAATTGCCAGGTCTGGCTTTGTTTTGTATCTGATGTTAATAGACTCAATATCGCTGCAAGGATATTAGGTCACTCAAGAAAGATTTATAGAAGATAGACCAAAGATTGATTAAATCAAATTAGTTATAAATTGCAGGTCAATCATCAGTATCTATTGATTGGTCTGTTTGTTTTTTGGGGGGTTTTTTTTCACAAGATAAAAGTTGGAAGTTCGAAATTCAAAAAACTGACCACTAGAGTAATATTGCAGTGACTGGTCCCACCCCACTGGTCACTAGACAAATGCTGCCGGTTGTGAATTATTCAGGATGCTGATCACTAGAATATTGTGATTAATATATAACAACGACCAGTCAACACCACTACAGTGAATGGTTCGTTCTATTTGACCTCTGAAACACCACAACAACCATCCCACACCACTTTGACAGAGCTACATATTTAAATATCAAATATATGAGGAGGTACCCAAAAGTAACTGGAAACGTTGTGGGGACTCGAAAAAAAAAAAAAAAAGGAATAAGATCGCGAACTACACCGACAGCACTTGCAGGACCGATTCCAGAGGGCACCTGAATCAGCTAGGCAGGCCATAGGGACTCGCTGCAGACCCATTTGTGCAGAAACAGTTTGCCGCTGGCCGAGATCTTTCAATCTG
>NC_069005.1:32865713-32876922 GCF_001194135.2 Octopus bimaculoides
ACAAACTTTCATCGTGCACATAAAGTGAATGAGTGTTCTTTGCTGTCAAGTCTCCCAAATGAACCGTTTTTTTGGACCAGTGATAAGCAATGGGTTCTCCATAAAAATGTGCCCCGAAGACAGTGGGTAGGGAAAGGAGAAACACTGACACCCCAGGCTAAAGAAGGTCTTCACCCACTTAAGGTGTTATGGTTGGAGGGATATGAAAGGTTTAGTCCACTGAACTTTTGAACCCAAACCAAACAAAGGAGATCTGTGAGCAGCTTGAGTGGCTTAAGTCAGCGCTGGAAGGAAAATGGCCAGCTTTGGCTTCAAGACGAAAGGTGTTCTTCCATCAGGATAATGCTTGGCCACATACGAGGATGACATTCCAAAGGCTGGAGTAATTTAAATGGGAAACGATGCCCCACCCACCATATTCGCTGGACATTGCACCATTTGATTATCATATATTCCACAGCCTTCAAAATCATTTGGATAGAAAACATGAATTTTGTAGACAAGATCAGAACAGTACTGGAGGAGTATTTTTCATCATGGACAAGTGAATTTTGGAAGAGGGGCCTTGCAATTTTCTCAGGTAGATGAAAGAGCCTTGTAGAAAATGAAGGAGAGTATTTTGTTCATCTTAATTTTGAAAAAGTATAAATAAACCGCATTATTAATGGGATGAGATTATATAAAAATGGTTCATCACACAGTTGGAAATCGTTTCTTCTGAGAGAATAGAGAAGCAAGTGTGGAAATGGAACTGGAAATGCATCTCCCATTAAAAAAAAAAAAAAAAAAAAAAAAAAAATGGAAGTTCATAGCAGATTGGGACTTATCTTTCTGTGAAGAGACAGGGTAATTCCAATAATATCCCCCGCTCTCGTTGTCAGAGCATCAGTTTGGCAAATTCAATCAATACAAATCTAAGCCAAATCAATAAACAGATCAATCCCTCATCAGACAGAACAAAGCTTACTCCAACACAGCTTCTTAAAGAACAAAACATAAAAATAAGAAGCAATAAAAAAATCAAACATGGGGTGGGGGTGAAGTGCACTGGTGTGGGAGGGTAGGTGGTGGGAGGATTTAGTTCCATGGACAAGTTTATCCCCAGGTTAGTCCCACGGGAGTAGGATCTATCAAAATAACCCAACCATGGCCCTCCTGTCAAAAGGTATTTTACAGACTACAACATCTGAAGTAGCTTGGCCTCTGCACTTTCAGAAATGTCTTTTGCTGATACTACAGTGAACCCGCAGTCAAAGATGCAAACAGTGACTCACACTTCCTTGACTCCCACCAACTATAAATGACTCTGGCTCTTCTATACGGCCCTTGGTCTGAACCACGATCTCAATAAATGCCTTTGGGTCTTCTATACAGCCCTTGGTCTGAACAGCCAACTCGGGTATTAGCACCCTTTGCACCCATCAAGCTGAAGAGGCTTAATCACTGGCTACAGATCTACTCCTTGGGTACAGGTTAACTTGGCCACTACCAATGAAACCCCGTGATCCTCTGGTTTCAAACTGGGAAGTAATGTTTCCTCCACTCAGTCACTCCAAACTCCCTCTCCTCCTTCCCTTACATTGTATCCAAGAGTCCCCAGGCGCCATCCTGTCCCATCCCAGGCCTTGCACTAGTAACTACTCCAAGTCCTTTCTCCCTGGAACATCAATCTTCTGGAATTCCCTCCTCTGCAACTATCCTTGAAGAACATTAACTGATCTCATGTGTCTTTGAGAGCCTCAAGGATCTCGATGAGGCCTGTATAAACTGGGATAAGGGCCTGATGTAGACCTAGGGAGAACCTGTAGGGAGGAATAAATCAAGGAAAAAAGATTTTAGAAAAACTATGATCAAGTTAAATACCAGAACACCTTTGAAATATTAGTCTCATTCCTCAACCCCTCCCAGTTCTCGGCAGACCTATCATCAGGGGGTGGTCAAAGCTGGAACATTAAATCCTCAAAGTTGTTAACATTTGTATAAAACAGTAAAGCCCAGTTTCCTTCTCCAGGTCCATAGAAAGATTTGAACACAGCACTGCAGTTTAGTGAAAAACTGCTTCTACAATGCTGCTCTTGAGGTTTCCATAATTCTGTCTGCAACAACAAGTCTATTGACAATCGAGTGAAGAGCAGGATGGAGTGAGCAAGTGTTAACTGGCACTGATAACACCAGGCAACAAAGATTTTGGTACAGAGCACCAAATAAGTGTTCTTAGCTAATTTTGGTATGCTGATTTCAAATCCATAATTAGATTTTTCTTTTATGTCTAGATTTTGTGTAAAATGCAAATCACAGTAAAATTTCTGACAATGTCCGGATTTTGACTTAATGTCAGTAATACGAAACTTGCTTTCCAAGGTTAAAGCAATTTTTGTTTCGATGAATTTTATCGATCAAAATTGTTAGAATTTGTATATATTTGGCTGGGTTGGCAACACCGAGTCAAGAGCATAGTAACGGCCCAACAGTCAGTCAGTACATGACAGTCAAGTAGAACAGCTTTGAAGCTCCCAAAGATTAAACTTGCATACAAGTATTAGGGAGAGCAAGAGAGGGACTGGACACCACATATTTGCTGGTACGTTATGACCCGTTGTTGGTTGTGAGTGGAGGCACGAGCGCTATAAGCATCTTGTTGCTGCGAATGCGAGCAGGATAGCCGCTCACAAGGCTAAGCTGGCGAAGAAGCATGCAGATCGGGCAGCCGCTGCCGAGGTATCAGGCCGAAGACGTAGGGGCTGCTGGTCGGACGAGGAAGTAGCGATCCTCGTCAAGAAGGAGGCCGAGCTATCAGGGGCAGGTGTCAGGCACATCAATATTGAGATTGCATGATTCCTACCGGGTAAGACGTGCAAACAAGTAGGTTCCAAGAGAGCAGATCTGGCCAAAAGGGCCTGTAAGAGTCATCAAGGGTCAGGTCTGCTAGGTAACAACTCCCTGTCACAAATCGAGGTGGGATCCTCGCCCCCTTCGGATCGGAGAGATCGCTTCCTAGATGCTGCTAGTCCCGGGCATACCCGCTGGTCTGCAGTCTTCTCCGAGGCCCTGTTGGAACTCGTGGAGGACGGGGCCGCGGCTGCCTGGGATGATTATGTTAGCAAAGTTGAGGACTGGCTAGAACACAATAGATCTCGCAGAGAGGATAATGCTAGCGTGAGGAGTCGTAGAAGGGTAGAGAATAGTCCTAATTTTCGTAGGTGCGACAAGCGTAAAAGCTATGCCATCGCGCAAAATTTATTTAAGACAAAGAAGAAGATACTCCTTGCAATGATATCAGAGGATGATGTAGATCAGGGTTGCCCAATCCCTATGTATTCCATAGAGGAGTTTTATGGTCGTAGATTCTCTACACCTGGCCCTGAGGTGGATCTTTCTGGCTATCCTTCCTCCTCCATTGTCGATAGCGATCCTATTTTGAGACCGTTTTCGCTGGAGGAGATAAAGGTTAGTCGTAGGAAGATGGATGCCACCTCGGCGGCGGGCCCTGATGGTCTCACTGTTAGTGAGATTAAAGCTATGACCCATCCGTCCTAGCTAATATCTGTAATTGTATGTTGCTGGCCGGGAAGGTACCCGATATCCTGAAGCGAGGTAGATCCGTCCTCGTATCAAAGAGGGCGGAAGATCCTTACGATCTCACCAACTGGCGACCGCTAACGATATGCTCCGCGGTGTATCGACTTTTTTCGAAAATAGTCACCAAACGCATGCTTCAGGTAACTCCCCTTAACACAATACAAAGAGGTTTTATCCAGGCTGACGGCTGCAGCGAGAACACGTTTCTCCTTAGACAGCTCATCGGTCGAGCGATGGGGAGACCAGCACGACTGAGAATACCGCGGTTAGAAGTGGCCTTCATGGATCTCGCCAAGGCCTTCGACACAGTCTCACACTCTTTGATGTATGCGGCACTGCGGAGACTTGGGTTTCACGAACACGTAATAGTGCTCGTGAAGGGGATCTATGAAAGTAGCACGACAAGATTATCAGTAGGAGGACGGGTTAGTGAGCCCATTGATATATGCCGAGGTGTCAGACAGGGGGACGCGCTCTCGCCGATCCTCTTCAACATAGCTATTGATCCGCTGCTAGATTCGTTATCTGTCAGCAGGGATCTGTGTGTGGAGGGGATCCGGGTGGATGGAATCGCGTATGCGGTCGACTTGGCCCTAGTCGCAGCGACGCTTGGGAGTCTCCAGTCTCTAGTCAATAGATGCTTGGAGTTCTTCCGCGATGTCGGGCTTGGGCTCAATATCGGTAAGTGTGCGTCGTTCTCCATCCGCGGATTGAGCAAGACCTACCTCATCAATGACAGTACCCCGCCGAGTACAGACGGTTTCACTCTTAAGTCAGTAGAACCAGGGGAGAAAGTGTCATATCTAGGAGTAAATATACCCACGTGGAATTCTGACTCGAATCGGGAATTTACTCGAGATTCAGTGGAGCAAGTGTCGCGAGATATCGGTAGGATAAATAGTGCTCCGCTGAAACCCTGACAGAAATTCCTCTTGCTGCAGCAACTCTATCTGCCGAGACATTTTTATAGTCTCGTACAGGTACTGCCGTCAAGAGGAATTCTCGAGAGGCTAGAGACAGCCATCCGCGTGGGAGCTAGAAAGCTGCTACATCTCCCCGAAACTACTTCCTCTTCCTTCCTTTACTGCAGCCGGCGTGATGGCGGGTTAAATATTCACCAAATGGTAAGACCGATACCAAACTGCGTCATCCGCCGAAATCTTTGCCTGCTGACCTCGGGGTATGTCTCTGTTAAGAAAGATGCGGATTCTGCAGGATTAGCCGAACAGAACCAGCAACTTGCAGCTTCCTTCGATTTGCCATTGCTACCTGAGGGCACTACCGAATACGACCCTGATATTCGGCTGATCCATACCCATAGACGGGCGGCTCAGGCGGTACATGGTGGGTGTGGGTGTGTGGCGGCGTACCGAGGGGACGCAATCGGCAATAGTTGGATCAGTAGGCCGGGTAGGGTTGCTGAGGGGTGCTACTTGGGATTGCTCAAGATGTGCTCCAACGTACATCCTACCCATGAAACTCGGACGTGGATCCCGTGGTGACTCCAGGTGTCCGAGGTGTAGATTAAGAGCTGAGACAATATCCCACATCAGTGGAGTTTGTGTTGCTCTTAAAGCACCACGGCTCGCCAGACATAACAAAATATGCAATCTGGTGGCTAAAGAGGCTGTAGGTCATGGTTGGAGTGTCAGTGTGGAGCCTTCTTACATTGTAGGAGGTTCCAGGCTGATACCCGATCTGGTATTTAGCTGTCCGGATAAAGTAGTAGTCGTTGATGTGACTGTCCGATTGGAGCAGGGAGATGCTTTGAAAGAGGCGTCTCTTGAGAAAGTGCATAAATACCGTCCGTTCGTTCAAATGCTTTTGCAGGAGTTTGACCGGCCGGAAGAAGTGCACGGACTCCCAATCGGTGCCTGGTGCCGACCTGCGAGTCTGACACTGGACGCCTTGGGCATTTGTGACAGACCATTTCGGCGACTACTCAGCCGGACAGCTATGATTTGCACATATAACATGCTGTATACTGAAGAGAGACCTAAAAAAACCTAGAAAATGACAAAAAGAAAACCAATTTAGGACTATCTGCGACCCGCAGAAAAAATAAACATCTTATTTTAGCTGTTTTTTATTATTTTACAGAAGTGGTGTCACCCCGGCTTTGAGATGGGCCTTGTCAAAAGTGTGCGGCACCAGAGCAAAGGCTTCAGTGGGACCACCCACGGAAAATAAAGGGAATAAAGACAGAAGTCAAAAAGACAGATAGCCAAATGCCTCGTCATCTAATTAGTGACGCGCATGAACGGATCAACGAGATACCCATGCCCCTATCTGTCTAGCGAAACCACAGCCAAGGGAACGGGCTTGGACGGATCGGCGGGTGGAGGAAGAGGAGAGACCAAAGGTATTTTGGAGACTAAAATAAGGTGAAGTTGAGGAATTCAATAATTCATAGAATAAAGCCAAAGTTTTGTTTTGTTCATTTTTTGTGCCAACGGAAGAAAGAGTAACCAATGGCAACAGGATGTGGTTTAGACAAAAGGTCTGTTGAGAAAAATGCTGGGAAAATCGACTCTTATTGATTAGGTCAGGTCAATAATATCTGAATAGAAGAGTTATTTTTTGCCATGGCTTAAGTCTGTATTGGATATAACAGTGATGGTGGAGGTAGGAGAGGAAGACAGAATGGTGGGAAGAGGTTAATGGAGTTATAATGGTGGTTGTGGGGGGGATATGGAGTAGCGGAGTGGGGTGATGGTAGTGTTGGGTGGGTCCCATCCATCACTCGTCAGACAGACATGGAACTATAGTGGAATTATTTCAATTCCATACCAGGGAGGGAGGAGAGTGTGTGGTGGTGGTGGTGGTGGTGAGGCTTTTCTGGAAGCCATGCAATGGTAATGGATTTTCGTGTGTGGTAGAATTGGCTGTAATCAGGAATGGAAGCAGCATCACAGCCTCAACAGCAGCAGCTAAACCTTTGTTCTATTGTTGTTGCAGTCATTCAACCTGCCAGAAATAGCAGCCAAATCTCTCTCAAATCACAAGATACCATCTTGTATAAAGGAAGGAGACAAGAAACACTGTAGAGCCCTTCTTACACTAAGGGGACAAGAAACACTGTAGAGCCCTTCTTACACTAAGGGGACAAGACTGCATCCGGGTCATGACTCTTGGGTGCCCTTCTGACCCTTTAGCCATCCAGCTATCAGAACCTTGTGCATTTAAACCACCAAGATTTCATCTAGTTGACTGGTGCCGGTCTGCAAGCCATCAGCTACTGGTACGCGGCGAGTTTCCAGAAAAGAGACAATAGCATAATTTCAGTAATTTCACCTGAAGCACTGCAGTAATCAACTTTTGTAATATTGTATCATTTGTTTACAAAATAAATATACAATAAATAAAACTTATTATATTCATTTTGTTATATTTTGGCAAATTAAATTTAAATGATAAAGTGAATCTAACGGTTTTTGTGTTTTTAAATGGTTTATATACACCTTCCATGCTGCAATCATATATATTGTTTCTGGTATAAATATTACTAAGAAATATTACCAGTCCCGGGCATTTTAGAAAAAAACTGCCGGTATGCCACAGAGTTTGAGAAGCATTGGTGTAAAGAGCATCGAAACTGGACAAGAGAATAATGGTAAAGCGTTGTGTGGAATGACAAATCATGGTACACAATGGTAGGGTATGGGTGTGAGGAAGGGCTGGTGAAGGACTACCCCAGCCTGGACAGTACCGACTGTGAAAGTGGGTAGCAGTGGGGTCGTGGTAGAGTTGAACTTGTACTTCATTGTCAGGGTGTCCAGATACTTTTGATCATAGTACATATTTCAACTGAAAAGACAAAAATCTTTATGGTAGGAATGTGAACATTTACCGATTCTTAAGGACGCTACCTTGTCGTGGTAAGAGAGCTTACGTCCATGGTCGGAGGTATATTGGCAGGTGCAACTGAATTGGTCCCTCCATAGCAGTACCATATATGGTTGGAGGCCTTGCTAGATCCGGGTCAATACGACTGAGATGCCTTGAGAGCTTTGGCTCATTGGTTATAGCGTCTGTTCACTGAGAGGGCTTTTTCCACATTTGAGGCTGACCAGAGATATATTACTAATTCTGCTCGTGTCTCCATGTTCCAGATTGTTCTCCCTGTCTTTAGGGATTACAGTGTGTCTGCCTTCCTCTTTTGCTAAGAGATGGCTTGGCGGATTCTGTCATACCTGATTGGCTTGCGTTACACCAGGTTGGTTTGCGTTGTTCCACGGGATGTGGGATTTGCGGCATCCAAGCAGTCATGTCAACTGTACAAGGGCCTGCGTAAACTGTGATTCACATCAGTTATACGGGGTGAGGGTCATGTCGGATAGGGCACCCATGTGTCTCCTCTAAAGCCTAACACCTGTTCTTTGCCCCTCTTCCTACTTTAGATTCTCTGAACCTGGCATAACGCCAGCCCCTCAATACTACATCCCCCTCCTAGTATGAAGGCGTCGGGTCAATTGCTGATCCAATGAGTGCAGGTAACCAAACAAAAGGACCCCAGTACACTAATGTGCTTGGCATTAGGAAAGGAATCCAGCCATAGAAACTTGCCAAAACAGACAACTGGAGGCTGACACAGCCCTCGGGCAAATCAGACTCCATCGAATCATCCAACTCACGCAAGCATGGAGAGAACCATGATGTCGGTGCAAGCATGGATGAATGGTTGAGAGCTTGCTTCCCAACCAAATGGTTTTGGGTTCAGTCCCACGGTGTGGCACCTGAAGTGTCTATTGCCAGGAACTGACCAAAAACTTTCGAGTAGATTTGGAGAGACAAAACTAAGAAACTTGCAGTGTGGATATGGTGCAAATTGTAAACGAGTGTCCCTGTCATACAAGCAGTGTCATTCATTTCCAATAATCTGTGAAAACATATCTGACCATGGGGTGAGGGAATATTACTTTACCTGGAAATAGGTGAGAGTTGGCAAAAGGAAAGGATTCTCGCTACAGATAAACTTGCCTCAACCCAGAAAAGCAGGAATAAATTGCATCCAGTATTTGGGCTTTGGTTCAGAGAGTTCCAGGATTTCAAGGAATGTAGAACCATCTCTTAGCTACTATTGTTCCCCCAAGTCCATTGACCCAGAGTGGCAGTACCTGCCAGGGCCCCACCCATGGGTTAACTAGAACATGGGGACACCGAAATACCCTGGGTTGGTGCCAGGGTATACAGTAAAGCAAGTGAACATTGAAGAACAGCTCAGTGCACTTTTGTGCATATCCAATGAGCTGAGTGTATTGAGCACTGACCTCATAAAAAGAGATTCTAGTGCCTGTGTCCAGGTTGAGACCATTTTAATCGAAAACAGACTGAACTACACCAAAAAGTTTCTCAATAGCCTGGAACCACCTGCAGGGGTCACTTTGAAGATGTACACACAAAAAAAGCTCCTCAATTATTCTTTGAAATAACTTACATGTTCTACATTCATGCAATCAAACAAGATGGATTTTAAACACTTCAGACATATACAGAAAAGAGTTCCTCAATTATTCTTTGAAATAACTTCTATGTTCTACATTCATGCAATCATAGGAGATGGGTTTTAAAGATTAAAATACTACAGTGTGGTGGGCAGGCTTAGAATTGTTACTGCATTGGGCAAAACGCCTTGCAGTGCTTAGTTACTGTCCTATCCGAATTTAGGTTGAATCCTGTCAAAGTTAACTGCTAGAGAAGTTTAAAAAGTACCAGTCAAATTCCGGGGGCAATAGGATCAACTCTGGCCCTCTCCCAAGAGCCTTCAGCTGAGAAATCAAAGATTTATCACCAGCCATTTCACAGCAATTCCAACGACAGATCAATGTAACCAGTTCTGTATAAATAAAGTCTTTGAAATTCTAAAAGACTTCTCAGAAAATAGCCTTAATCCAAATGCCTTTGTCCAGCTTTGTTATTCAATTGAATGAAAATTTTGGTACAAAGCATATTTCCCTTTGATAATTTATTCAAGCGAACAGCAGAAAATAGTGAAACAGTGAAAGTATAAATATTTGAAACGATTGATTCAGTGGAAATTTGACAGCAATTGAATCAGAACGGCAATATCGACAGAATAATGCCAATAAACTGCAAAAACTCTGCTAATCCTATTACATCAAGGTTTTAATCGTGTTGCTCACGGTAGAAGCAATGAGGAATCAATGCGGATGCTGGAGGTCATGTCTGTTAATGACATTATATATATATATATATATATATATATATATATATATATATATATATATATATATATATATATATATATATATATACACTCCATCACCACTAACACCTTGTCAGACATCTTGCCATAAGGAAACCAGATCAAAGCCAATCTATAGATCAATATGATATAATTGGTCAATTGCTTTCAAAAGATTACAAGCAATGACAGCTGAAGAACATTCTTCAAGCAATTCACGACGTATTCTTATTCCCAGTCAGCTCTAAATAGTGTCTACTAAAAATAAAAACCATCTCTCACTCAATCCAACTATTGAATAACTTTAATGTTCTAAAACATCATACAACTACGTTTGTGTGTGAGAGTTAATGTTGCCTCTACCCAATATACTTGAAGAAAGATTCACTGTAAATTTAACCAACAAGAGGGGTAATGGAGGGTGGGGGGGGACACTGAAAATTCAGCCCAGCACCCCCGTTTCCAACAACATCCACAATTAAGGTTAGGAGTTTCATGACGGCTTTCTAGACAACGGTGTTTAGGGAGGCAAGTAAAAATCCCTTATAGACAATGGTGTTCAAGAAGATTGGAAGATACTGTTCCCTATTTAGGGAGCTGAGAAGATTCACTCAAGGAAATGGTATTTAAGGAGCTCCATAAACTCCTTTTATACACTCGGGTGTTTAAGATGTGAAGATACCCCATGTTAGACATCCACTCTAAACAATAGTTCTTACGGAGTTAACACTAGACAATATTTAGGAAGCTAAGCAAACTCCTTATAGACTAATCAGGGAGTTGCATAGACACTCTAGACAATGGTGTTTAGTGGGATACATAAATACCCCCAACAGACAATAGGGCTTGCGGAAATAAACCAGTGGTCCCCATTTGGCACGTTTTGTAGCTTCCGTCGATGGAAGATGTACAAGAAGGTTTTAAAATATGAACCACAGTTAAATATATCCTTATACGAGTTAGCCGCGTAAAGTCGCAACCCTTAATATTAGGCAACGGTTTAGAAAAAGAAAAAAATTTCCCCGCTTCATAATTTAGCTTTGCCCCTGAATTAGTCGCACTTCGATTGGTTTTTTTTTTTAAGTATAAAAGTGTAATTTTTGCACACGTGTTAAACACTGGAAAGTTTCGTAAAATACAAACAATAAATGCAGATATAACTGCTTAAAGACAGAAAATACAGTTCACAACGAATTCTACGCGAACCAACTTTCACATTCTTGAAGACAACAGAACTCCAAGAAGTCAGAAATACTTTGAAAATTAAGTTGTTTTTTTTTCGTACAAAAAAAAAAAAATAAAAGAATTTAAGATTTGCCCCTTCAGAGTCAAATGGGAAAGGTGGAAACAAGGTCAGTCAACCAAAGTCAGTAACTTAAAAAAATAAAAGGTTGATAGACGGAGATTACATCCAAATAACAAATG
>NC_069005.1:32878382-32884975 GCF_001194135.2 Octopus bimaculoides
TTTTTTTTTTTTTTTTTTGTATGGTCCAGGGGCGACAAACACTAACTACGCTAGTGCTAGTACGGTCCATTTTAATGATTACTCCTTCCGTAGCATAGCGTAGGCTGAGATGACCACCGAGGGTAGCTACGTTAGCAGGAGTCTTCGCTGTAGAAGATATGTTCCGTTTAAAGAAGGCGAACCTCCAAAATTCACGTTACGTCACAGAGAAGGTTACTGTAGAAAAACAAATCCGTAATACGAGGCATATTTTAGTAGCATTTGAAATACAAGACGTGTGTGCAATGGTCCATCTTCTTTTGGCTCCAAGCATATTCTTTGATAGAAGAATGCTTTAAAGAATGGCCGTTTAGTTTTGAAGCCAGCCAGTGGCATAGCTAAAAGGAGAGCAAGAGAAGCGACCGCTTTCTCCGGGAACATTTTTCAAAATTGGCGCCTTTAATAAAATCCATAACCAATAAATTTTAAATAGTTTGGATATGTCACAGCGTTTTTTGTTTCTCTCACTCGTGTTCTTGCTCTCCCCCTAACTTTAAAACTTGGCTGCGCCTCTGAAGCCAGCCACAACACGTTTGTGGTCAGAGTGAATAAAAAATCCGCAAATCACTATAATGTCTCGAAATCGTTGCTGTTTCAACACGGTTATATTTAAAAACCGCTTCAAATGTTATTTCGAGAATTATATATTGAGAGTTTTCAAAGCTATTTCAGGAAGTATATATATACACTCCGGAGAAGACATATACATACGGCAGCTGATATATAAAGAGGAGTCTGTTTTGAGGTTGTCGTTGAAATATCAGTCAGTTGCTTAACATGAGGTGACATATTTGCCTCTACACCACAAAGAAGAACACTTTCTTTATTTGGCACTTAGGCCATAACACAGAGGGGGACACTACAAGGACAGACAAAGCAATACAGTACGTGGGGTACGAATGATGAATGAAATGAATTACTTACAATGAGGTGATGAAATGGCTTACGAGTCCCCCAAAACTCGCAGTTTCATTTAACAGTTCTCTTATACAGTTTATGATCATTTTTTTTCTTCAACAATGGTAAGTGGCCACAGCTCCTCTACCGTTACTACCCTTGGCAGGGTGTCGAAGCCCCCGTATAATCCACTTATTTGAAACTTGTCCGGGTGTATCTGTTGCAGTCTCCGCATCACATGTTCTTCCACCAATATCGCTTTCTTTTTTTCCTCAAACGTTTCAGTTCCACAAAGAAGAACATTCGCACGAGATGTTAACCTCCGACAGAAACGAAATTGTAGTGTGGTCAGAGGGGAGCGCTTTCAGACTGGTCATCGATAAACAAGAACGATGAAAGAAGCTTTTAAAATTATAGACTTCTGGTGAGATTAAAAAATTTTTTTTTTTTCAATTATTTTGGAATCTTTTACTGCTTCATTAAAAAGTGAAATCTCAAATGGAATCGCCCGGCAAGACGAAATCATAATTTTCCTGTTGTCACTGAAAACCGGGTTCGATTCCAACTGTAAAAATTGATACTCAAAATTTTATTGCTCAACACGAAGTCCAAGTTGATGTTTAACTTCAAGTCAGCTCCGTCCTAGAAGAGTTATGATCAAAGACATTCCAGCCGTGACAATTCACTCAATTTGCTCAAACATCTCACACTACAATATCCAACATGTCCTTCATTTTTTTAAAGGCAATAGTTGTGATTTAAGAGAAGTTTGGTGACCCCGCAGAATGTCTCTTGTTGGTTCATAAAAGTCAATTTAATGGAGATGGATTACAGATACGTTTGAAGTTTATGGTTCTAGAGTTCGAATTCCACCGAAGTCACAAAAGAATTTTTCCGGATTTTGTATTCCTCTGACATTCACAGATGAATTTCCTTCCAATTGAATAAATAAACTCGTTGACTAAATTTGAAACAAAGGGTTCAAGCTCGACCCACCCAACACCTTACAGAACGGTTTATGTTCCCCTTTACCTGACTATGGTCGCCTAACTCCCTTTTTTCTTTTTTCCTTTTTATTTCCGACCACCAGAGTAACACGAGACTTTATGCAAGGAAAGCTTTAATATTATTCAAAATACATGAAACAAAGGCTTAACTAAAAGTCTGAAAACAAGCATGAACATTTTAGGACAAACTTGTGAAAATGTTTTGGACAGGTAAAGGGTTAAGGAATCCGATGCGATGATAAGAACACGTGTTTACCAATTTGAAATTCGAAACCTGGTGAGGCAAGTCAAAGTCTGCCAGCGTCTGCCGATGGAACGCGGATCCACTTAGGATGTTTAAGGGTCTAGTTAGGGCCAGATGTCCAGGTGAATCGAAGCTAGAATGAGGTTACGAGCAGGGCGGCTAGTGTCACCCAGAAATAAGTTGAGAGGAGTCAGAGAGCTTGGGACGACATAATTTCGAAAGCCATCTTTGACTCCCTCTTCATCCAGTCAGACCAGTTTTCAAGGTGCCGCTTACTGTCTGCTAGTGCCAAATACTCAGGAAACTAGATTGATGCCAGCGACTATGGCTAATATTGGTGGCCTACTCAGCTTGGACGAACTTTGCCCTATACGGAGTTGAACCTGATAATCAAGATGTGATGGGAAAAGACCAGACGGCCACACCTTGTGTCCCTGGTCGCAAAGCAAATGCCTTGCGACTCTTTTGCCTCTTCTCGCATACTGGATGCTGCGGCCAGGGCGAGATCCACAGCCTCTGCGGCCGAGAGGAACAAAACCGTGAAATACCCCGATCTGTCGCCCGACTACATTTTCCATCCTGTGGCGTTCGAGACGTTTGGTGGAGTCGAGCTACTAACAGCGAGATTCCCGTCTTCACTGGTAACTCGTCTAACGGATGTAACTGGTGAGACTCGTGAGGGCGCTTGACTATTCCAGCGCATCAGCCTCGCCATCATTGCGTATTTAACTCGTTTATTTTTGTATTTCATGTTGTTAACATAGTTGGTGGCGTCCTGTACACATATATGCATACACACACACAGATATATGGGTAGGTAAAATGAAAACCGGTAATTCATTAAGGGTGACGGAAAATGATTAACAAGAAACAAAAAATGTGAGAAAAGAAAATGCAAGGATAACAAGGGAGGTAACTCTATCTCCTACCACAAGGGAAGTGATTGTTGTTAAGTTTTGGGAAGTCTTTTAAACACTCTAAGAATGCTGGAGGATTATAAAGAACCATGAAGTATAGGATTCTATTTGAAACGGTATTTTATTTCATTCTTTCGATAATGTGAAAGTCCATTGTATGTATATAAGAAATTTACATTCACTCGCCCCTATAAATATGCTTATATGTATGTATTATATATATATCATCATTTAATGTCCGTTTTCCATGGGTTGAACGGTTCGACCGGGGTCTGGGAAGCCAGGAGGCTGCACCAGGCTCCAGTCTCATCTGGCAGTGTTTCTACAGCTGGGCGCCCTTCCCAACGCCAACCACTCCGTAAGTGTAGTGGGTGCTTTTTACGTGCCAGCGGCACAGGGGCCAGAGGAGGCTGGCAACGGCCACGATCGGTTGGTGCTTTTTACATGCCACTGGTATGGGTATCACAACTACAATTTCCATTTGTTTTTTATTTTGATGTTGATGTACTTGACTCAATGGGTCTCCTCAAACACATTAGGTCGCCCTACAATCCAAGGTACTTTTGAATGGGCTGGGTCTGGTTATGCGAAACTGGTGTTGGATACAGCCGTGAACTCACTTTATTTGCCGGGTCTTCACAGTCACAGCATATTTCCAGAGGTCTCGGTGTTTCTTCATTGCCTCTGTGAGGCCCAACGTTCGAAGGTCATGCTTCACCACCTCATCCCATGTCTTCGTGGGTCACCCTCTATAAATATATATATTGGGTCATCCCATAAATAATGCAGTTTTTTTATACTTTTATTTTTCAAAATTATGATAAAGTTCCTTTTTAATCTAAAACATACTCGCCTTCATTTTCTACAATGCCCTTCCATTTATCTGGTAGACTAATAACTGTTAAAATCAAACTGCACTCTTCAAAACTTGCACTAAGAATAAGTAGAAGGTAAAAGTACTACCTGCTTCTACAGCAAGTTGGTGCAGGTAGTTTATCCTGTCCCCTTCCAGCATTTAGTTCATGCAATTGAAAAAACCGCATTAATTATGGGATGACCCAATATATATATATATATATATATATATATATATATATATATATACACACACACACACACACGCATACAGACATATATATACACATATTTATACACTTACACAGACATAAAGATATATACTTATTTATCTCCCAACTAAAATGACTTCAACCAACGAAGCAGAACAGACGTGGTTGCTCAAATTGCTAGATATAGCAACAAAGCTTTAATGAAATCAATGCTAAGATCTTATGAACATGAAAGATACATTAAAAAGGTGTAGTCTTAGATAGACCGTGTCTGAAAAAGAAATGGGATGGTTATAGACAGGATATCTTTCATCATAAGTCTGGTGGCTTAAGGATCAACCTTGTGCTAAGCAAAAACAATTCCAGCCACTCTTACTATTTCCTCCCTCAAAGTCCAATTCTTGACCTCATCGTGGTGGGAAGGTTAAACAAGTGTCAGAGCTATGCTGTAAGGGACTTTGAGTCCCAGATAGGGCCACCCAAGGCAGATAGACCTGACAACAGCAGTGCTAGGGTTGCAACCTAGCTAACTGGGCAACAATGGTGAATTCCAGGCGGTGTCTGTTCTGGAATCCAGCAGCTTCCTGGTAGCGTTGGATTGCATCCTGCAATGAGAAAGTTTAACATGGGGAGAACCTGTCACCGGTCATCTGTGGTGGTTTATGAATACAGATGGGAACTGCTTTCACAGATTCTGGTCCCCTTTGAAATTTCTATGAACTCACAATGTGGTGAACTCAATAGGAGCTGGCTTAACCCCTCCTGGATGAGAGCCATTACAAGACAAGATGTAAGGTGGTGAGCTGGCAGAAGCGTTAGCACGCTGGGCGAAATGCTTAGCGGTATTTCATCTGTCTTTACGTTCTGAGTTCAAATTTCACCGAGGTCGACTTTGCCTTTCATCCTTTCGGGCTCGATAAATTAAGCACCAGTTGCGTACTGGAATCGATCTAATTGACTGGCCCCCTCCCGCAAAATTTCGGGCCTTGTGCCTAGAGTGGAAAAGAATTACAAGACAAGATGTAAAACAAGACTCCCACTGTTTATAGATTCTCTGACCCCTTTATCTTTTACTGTTTGAAGTTCTTCAAAATAGAAAAGGGGAGACTTGAAGTGTGAATAATTTATGGGGCAGAAACAAATAAAAAGGAAAACATCAAGGGTGTGGGGGAAACGAAATAATAATAATCCTTTCAACTCTAGGCACAAGACCTGAAATTTGTTTGGGAGGGGGACTAGTCGATTAGATTGGCCCCAGTACTTGACTGGTACTTATAATTTATTGACCTCGAAAAGATGAAAGGTAAAGTTGACCTTGACAGAATTTAAAATCAGGACATAGCAACGAGCAAAATACATATGTGTGTGTGTATATATACATATGTATGTGTGTGTGTATATATATACATACCCACACGTGTGTGTGTTAAATAAAATGAGACAACATTTTATTTGACTGTGTGGAATTTTCAGGACATTTATAATGAGAAAGTTAGTCTTAAAGCTGTTTCTGGGATATTAGGAATATCCCTTCATCAGAGACAATTTGAGAAAGTTAACTAGAGGGAAATATTAGAGTTCAATATGAGGGGTTATTTTGGAAAAGGAAGCAAATAAGGAGTATGGAGGGGAAATAGGAGAATTAATGTAGAAGAAATAAGAATAAAAATGTATAAAGATGTTATTGTTGCAGTTCCATTATCGAAGGAAAGTGGTGAGTAGAAGTGGTAGAAATGGTTCCTGTCCTGAAAATTCCACACAGCCTTGGCTTTGTTGTCTCAGTTTATTTAACATAGACATGCTAACATAAGACCAGCATTAGACTCCTCACTCATACCATTATTCAACCGAGAGCTTAACTAGTCCTTCCCTTCCATAGCACTTACCTGCAACCTTGGGTCTTCTGGATACCAATACCTCTCATATGAATATATATATATATATATATATATATATTCACGCACACATACATACATACACAACATTCATACACACACACAGTTAACTAATAATATTTTGTAACGATGTTACATCCATAAACTCATTAACAGCTTTAACGAAACGACTGAGATTAGTTCATTAAAAAGTTAGTTACCATTCAATTTTCAATCATCAAACAATATACTTAAAAATTTCTTAATCAAAAAAGTTATGACTGCAGAAACAGCATTAAAAATAAAAGCATAAATCGCAAAAACATCTCTGAAAAAAATAAATTAACTGAATTAATTAAAACACACATGTTAAACGAGAGATTGTTAAAGATGGCATCAGGATAAAATTTTAAAAGTATTTTATTACTCAAAAATGTTAGCAATGTTTTTTTTTTTTGGTTTGTTTTTCCATTTTATTTTCTTCTTCAAATTAAATGTTTTTAAATTTTTTTCTTCTTGTTTTATAATTTTTGTCTTTTTTTTCCTAT
>NC_069005.1:32886099-32886272 GCF_001194135.2 Octopus bimaculoides
AAAAAAAAAAAAAAAAAAAAAAAAAACAACCTACACTGAACTAAATATGTTGCAAGAGAAATAACATGTCTTACATATATATACAGTTTATATATACACACACACATATATATATATATATATATACACTTATATATATTTTTATATATATATATATATATATATATATATAT
>NC_069005.1:32888050-32889834 GCF_001194135.2 Octopus bimaculoides
AAAATAAAGATTCCCTCGTAATGGGGGGGGAGGCTAAGATGTGGGTGTGAAAACCATCAAAAATATGTTTTAATATGAAGCAGTAGTGTTGTTGTGGTTGTTGTTGTTGCTGTTGTACATTTTCTGTAATCTCCACTGAAGACTTTCAGAATGAGTGAGATCTTGATCATCAAAGACCAAATAGAGCTGGGGGGGGGGGCATGGGGACACACGGACACACACAATGAATGAGCCAACAAAGGTGTCTCTACACAGTCACTCTATTTGCTATAAATAACAGCTAACATTCTCGCACATCCACACCCTACCGCCTTCAAAAGGGATGAACACATTGAACTGAACAATAAATATAGTGACTGATATACAAATAAATGGAATGGTCATGTCTGGAACACACTTCATCATAGATCTATTCCATCTGGCACAGAACTGACCAGGGGCTAAACTAGGACCCTACAGTAGAACATAAGCAAATTTACTGAGCTAAGAGATTCAAATAAATAATAATAATAATTTTTGAGGGGAAGGGCTAGCTGATATCATTGATACTTTATTTTAACTCCCCCAGGAAAGATGAAAGGCAAAGTTTTCCTCAGTGAAATTTGAACCCAGAATGTAAACCATTAAAGTAGTGGACACATATTGGGTAGGAGAGAACACTATTTTCTAGACTGGATCCAGGGGCACTGCTTCTGAGGAATTATAACTGACCCCACTATGTTAATCTGGTCCTTATTTTATTGATGTCATGGGCAAGACAATCTACATCTAGTAATGAAACTCCAGCTTGGAAGCTCAGGAGTTTGGGGGAATATAGTTAGTCTTTAATCGCCACTACCCCAACATTTGATGTGGCTCAGATCAGTGGCAGCACCTGTTGAGGGCCCCCCATTAAAGAGCCAAATAGCAGCAAATGGTCCTATGACTTATAGGAGACTGTTGGACCCTAGACGGGTATCACTCAGGCCCACCAGTGTGAGGACATGCCCAGCCTGAGGATTAAATAGGCCCTGTGCTTCAAGGGTAGGCTAAAGAGGACAGGGGACCAGCAGAATAAACAAAACAGCAAAGGGAAACTACAAGTCTACCTTTCCCAAGATTTTGACATGGAGGGCCCTGACTGCTGATAGCTGTAGGCATGGTACCTGAAGAGAAAGGATAACATTAAGGTTCTAAGGTAGGCTAATAATGGTGAGAAGAGTGGAATCAAGTAGTACAAGGTACTTTTTGTTCAATGCATCGATTCTACCATTCCACAGACATACAGGCACACATCAAACAGGCTTCTACAGTCTTCATCTTAAAAATATAGTCCAACTGACCACGCAACCATATATATGCACACACTTCCTAATATATCCTGTACACATTATGAGCTATACATACACACATCATAAATTATCACACACACACGAGAACACGGTGGAGAAAAAAGTTATTTCGTAAACAGCCTATCATGTAGGAGTTCTAAAGTGTTACACATTGATGTCTGTGTGTATTAGGGTGTGTGTGTGTGTGTGTGTGTGTGTGTGGTGCTGATATTACATATAAATTACTTGTTCAGTTTTTCTGTTGAGGAGGTTGAGGTGGGGTGGGGGGTCATCATGAGAACATTTTTGCATAGCTCTAAATGAAAGGTTTTCAAAAATGAGGAATTAATTAAAAAAAAAAAAGAGGCAACAGACCACACACACATACACACAAATATTAACACAACAAAATAATAATAATAATGATGATGATGATAATGATATTGGTAGTTAGTGATGGTGGTGATGGTGAAA
>NC_069005.1:32891572-32894503 GCF_001194135.2 Octopus bimaculoides
TACAAAGTAGGAAACACCTAAGTTTACTTCAATGGAAAATAACCTCAGGGCTTCTTAATATAGAACTGAGAGGGGAGAAAATATTATTATACACACCCACACAAAGACATAATAAACATATATATATATATATATATATATATATATATATATATATACACACATATATATATATGCATGATATACATATAGCGTACATACACACTCACATATTATGACCACTCAGAGTTTCTGACTTCTGAACACTGAACAACTGACCATTTTGTAATGGAACTATAGTCGGCCTTAATAAAAATAATGTGAATGTATGCGTGCGTATGCACATGTGTATACACATATTATACAGAGACGCACACATACATACACACACTGGTTCTTGGAAGTCTGTAGCAGGAATGGTAAAGGAGTATTTAATATTATTTGAAGTTATTGCATAGCCAGGTATGGTAGAGAGGTTTTCTACTTTCTTTGGTTTCAACAGAGGACAACGCTGACACTGGCAGATGCAAACTTGTAGCCTTAAACTTCTCATCTTCTCATATGAAACATTTACACAGGAAAATATACAAACTGTTCCGTTATATTGGAGCTGACTGATTCCAAGACTAGAAGGGAGGTTAATTCAATGTTATATTGTTAGATAAAATAGCCACATTTTGACAGAATTGACCAAAAACTAAAGAAAAAATAACTATATAAAGAAAAATAAATAAAACAAAAATAGTTTGGTTGTTTTTTTTTCAATATTTATTTTTAATGTTGAAATTTAGTTATTCAAGTCTTTTAAACAATATAAATTAAAACTGAACTCTAGCAGTGAGAAAATTTAAATGTTTAAACTCATAATCTTATGGTAGCTATTGGTTGTTTTGTTTTGTTTTGTTTCAAGGTTTTTATGTTCGTCCATTCTCTCAACTTTCAAAATATTAAGTATTAAAGAATCAAAAATGAAGTGGTTTAGTCTGTGTATGTAGTCACACACACACACACACATTACCTATATATGTGTGTATTCACAGACACACATTCGTACCCTCTCACACATACACACAACCTACATATATGTATGCCTTATAAACAACAAGAGGATATTTGAAACTCTTTTAAATAAAGAGAGGCACATAAGTTAGGTTTTGAGGTTTCTTAAAAAATAACTTTTTCTCCATCTTGTAAAATGGAAGAGGGGAGGGGTTCTTCTTTACATTTAATCTTCCGTAAGTAAATTTGTCCACAGCCAACCCTGATATCTAAACAGAAATTTGTCAAATATGAAGGCACTCGATAATTACAACCTATCACCTCTCTCACTCTCTCACTCGTTCACTCAGTGCTATATTAATGTCAGTTCTGAGTCTGATATTTGTGTTGGAGTGGGGGAGGGGAGAACTAAGAATCGCCCACCTTTTTTTTGCCATTATATTCATTTCCAAGTATTCTAAGAAACAAAAAAAAAATTCCTCAGGTTTGTTGAAACCTACAACAAGCATTCAGTTGTGGTTCAGGTTTATTATGTTCCCGCTAATTTAAGGATGTAGAATGTGGAGTAACAGTACAAGGGATAAAACAATAGCCCCTTTCATCAGTAAAATCTCTCTGCTGGCCCACTACAAATCTCAAAGTTCCTGATACCATTTTTCGCGTTACTATGATAGCAATCCAAAACTAACTGCACACACAAGTGCAGCTGTTTTCTTACTAAATGCATTCTGAGTGTTCACTCACACTCAGAACAAAATATCTCAACAAAACATGAAGCTATTCAATAATTCTGTGGCCCTGTTGGATAAACTACAAGAATATGGTCTCTATGGAATGCAACTACGAGCTTACATATACAAAATAGGGTCAGTTTGTATATTAAAAAAATGAATTCAGTAAAAATTTATGCAAGAGAATATTTGCCACAATGGAAGTTGGGAAATGTTACAGCAGTTTTAAATTCCTGTTTGTATTGTGTAAAATAACATAAAATTGCCAACACACAATGAATACTGAGTGACTGAGGAGTGAGTGAGCAGAGCAGAGGTGACTGAGCTTTTAGTTCAGACACAGCATTTTAATATCAAGCAAAGAGGGCAGTGTTTTAATCTTCCTTGTCATCGGACCCATCGTGGAACAAACCCAGGATGGGTGTAGGATTTCTTTAAGAAAGTCAAAAAAGTAAATGTGATCCAACCAGCTAATTGTTATAGTTATTCCTCATCAAGTTTAATCATGTTGAAATGCAAACAGCATGATGTTTTCATGTCGTGTTAGTCATATATCCATGCTGATGGTTGCTGACGGAGAATAAGTAATGGTTGTGGTGGGGGAATGGAATGACTTGTGTGCTTCCAAGAGAAGGATAAAGAAAGGAACAGGTTTTAACAACAAGAAGGCATAATGATATTGTTACCCTCTTAACTTTGCCTCTATACTGTTGTCCTCTATACTGTGCGATATTGTTGCCCAGTTTAGGTTTGCTTAGCTTTTGAGATGTCCATCACAACTGATAAAATTGATATCAAACTTTAGACTAAAGATTTCGTTAAGCCATCAAGGTGAACTACCACAAATAACAGGGGCTGTTGACAGGAGTGCTTATGATCCTTTATCAACGAGATGACGAGGCAAGAGACAAGGCACAAACAAGTCAGCTGTCACAACAAAACCTTAATCAGTTTTTTTTTTTTTTCAGGGATTTCAAAGAGTAAATACAAGATTAGGGTCTGGAAAAATTAAGGAGCAAATATTGTCATATGAAATTTAACCAGCTCTGCTCATAGTTTACACTATCAAAATTTCTTTGTTCTAAAAACTGGTGATATTTTCCTAGAAACTGATGGGTTATGTGATATGGGTCAATGATTAAAGAACCAAATTGATGTAATTACATTTTTAAAAAATCATAACTGCGCTTCTTGAAGTAGGATTTACACAATGTTAGGGTTT